>NW_021939324.1:398092-409012 GCF_001715985.3 Manacus vitellinus | reverse complement strand
CCGGTGCGAGCGGGACGCCTGTGGCGGGAGGTGGTCGGTGCTATCCCTCAGATGCCGCAGCGGTTCCTCGGGAGAGGTGGGAGGTGCACGAGTAAACACGGTTCAGAGCAGCCTTTTCCGGGCCTGTGCCGTGTGTTTAACGCCCAGGTAAATCATAGAATGTTAAGGAGTCAGTGGACCTTACGGACCATATAAGTACTAACCCCCATGCTATGTGCAGGGACACCTTCCATCAGACCAGGTTGCTCAGAGCCCCATCGAACTTGTCCTTGAACACTGCCAGAGTTCCGACATCCACAGCCTCCCTGGACAAGCTGTTCCAGTGTCTGACCACTCTCACAGTAAAGAATTTATGCCTAATGTTTAATATAAATTCACCCTCTTTCAATTTGTACCCATTATTCCTTGTCCTGTCACTACAATTCCTGACAAAGGGTATTTTGCTGACGTCCCTGTGGACCAGATGTGCAGAGAAGAAGGAAAACATTTTCTTTGGAGGATAGTGCTCAACTGGTGGATATTTTATGTTACGGTCTTGAATTTGTGACCGAACAGTTCAGCGCTTAAGAAGTTACATAGGTAGATACTTAGCAGCATAGTACTGCTTGGGTAAAACTTAAAGTATCTGAACATCTACGTGGTTTTAGGAAGCCCCAGTTGCGAAATGAAGCATATACCTTATATGAAGAAATAAGTTTGTATTAACATGGAATCATAAAATCACAGAATGGCTTGGGTTGGAAGGGACCTTAAAGATCATCTCATTCCAACTTCCCTGCCGTGGGAAGGGGTGCCTACCACTAGAGCAGGTTACTCAGAGCTCTGTTTAGCCCGTCCTTGAACACTTCCA
Source organism: Manacus vitellinus (assembly GCF_001715985.3). Taxonomy (NCBI): domain Eukaryota; kingdom Metazoa; phylum Chordata; class Aves; order Passeriformes; family Pipridae; genus Manacus; species Manacus vitellinus. Next base: position 408,162 of record NW_021939324.1, on the reverse strand, counting down.
GGGATGGGGCATCCACATCGTCTCTGGACAACCTGCTCCAGCACCTCACCACCCTCATAGTAAAGAATTTCTTCCTAATATCTAATCTACTAAACCTACTCTTTCAGTTTGAATTTCTTGGAAACATCATTTAGATGAGTTCAGATAGCTGGCAGCATACAGTACCTGCTGACCTTCTCTGGGTCCTTGGTTCCCACTGACCTGTTTTATTCAGGGCTGGTGGTGAAGTCAAGAGCTACGCAAATGCTTTATGTGGGTTGAAGCAGCAGCGTGTAACATGCTATAGCTGTAAGGCTTTCAGGTCACATGGATAGTGAGACTCGTCTCTCACCTGTAGAAAAGGCCTGATTTCAGGAAGTAATTCCTGTAGAAAGCATCACATGTTGTGATTTATCTGCAGCTCATCAGTAAGGAAGATATGCCAGAGTTCTGTTCCTATCTGTATAGCTTTGTGCTTCGGCTGTCAGAATTCTGGTGACTAGCATAATTTTTTACCATTTAGGCTTAGTAGAAGGAGAGGCTGATATTAGTTTTAAAGGAGTGTATTCTGCTGTGCAGGAACTTTGGGAATTGTTCTCTAAGCTCTCCCAGTGTAGATGGGATAATCTCTTGATTGCTCCTGTGCTGCAGCTTATTCTCTGCAGTGATCCTGTCTGTTGATGTTTTCATTTGAATTCCAAGCTGGTCTTCCATGCTTTCTCTATTTTTCCCTGCATTCATTTTGCTTTTTTCTTCCGTTCTGCTTTCTTCGGTTTACAACTGCTGCATTTCACCTGCTGTCTGCATTTGCTGGTGTTACAGAGCAGTGCTGTCTGATGCTGTGTGTACAATAAAGAGTGGTCATTTGGGAAAAAGGACTGGCAGTCTATGAGATGGAGAGAACTGATATTCTGACAGCTGTTTGTTGGCTTTGCAGGAGAATGAAGATAAACCTGCACATCCTGGTGTGACTTTTCCCCTGCGCAGGCTGGAAATCCCAATCCCTAATCTTCATGTACTTTTGCTTTTAAATTAAATAGCCCTAGCCTCTTGAGTCTCTCCTTAGCATTGGCCAAACTCAAATCACTACCTCTGATCCCTTTCACTCGCCTGCTCTGAGCTGCTCATATTCCTCCCCTGAGGAGAGATGAGAACACTGGGCTACACCAAGATCTATTCTATTCTATCCTGGAATCACATTATTGGCATAAATATAACTTTATAGGTGCTGAAATGAACACATGCTGGATATAAACACAGATTTTTCTGACTATGAATTATTTCTAAGGGAACTTCTGACAAATTAAGGAGGTTTTCTCTGGGTAGAAAAGAGAGAAGATGTGGATACTCCTATATCTATTTTTAAAAGTGTTAGATTAAGAGAATCTTTCATGGACTCAGAATGAAGTTTTTCAATATCCATAGTTAAATATTATTTAGAATATAGTGACATAGCGTACACTTAAGTATTCTTGACAATTCAGAGTCTTCTGGTGAGGAGCAATGGTGTAATGTTTAAATGCTGTTTAACTCTTTGGGCATCTCAGTGTGTTGTGGTTGTTGTTGGGTTTTTTTAATTTATTTATTTTATTTTCTTCTATTTTTTCCTGTAATACATTCCTGCAAACAGAATACAGGAAGAAATTTCCTTCTTCACTCATTTGCATTTGACTCAGTAAGAATGCCTTCCATATTGCTCAGGTTGTATGCAAATAATCATTATGGAGATTGGTTGCATTTTCACCAGATTTTGGTGAAAATGGTGTCCTTAGCTAGGAAATTCCATCAGTAATTCTCTTAAATAACCAAAGTGTCAGGAGAGTAGAGTTCTAGGTTTTGTTCAAATGTCTCAGTGGTCTGTGAGTGAAGTTTGCCTTGGGATTCATTATTGGTATTTGACTGATTGAAGTCCTCAAATGTTGGAGATGCTGAGTTATGTTACTCTGTTTTGTTTTCTGTGTGATTTGTTGTGTGCATGTATGGGGCAGGCTAAGCCTCAAATCAGTGTGGATTTTAGGTGAGGTGAGGCGAGGCTTGCAGGTACCTTATTTCCCTTCAATCCGAATGGACCTTCTTGTTTTATTAGAAAGGGTAGTTGTAAATATCTCTAGGGATGTGTTATAAAGCTGCATTAAGCTAGCATTAACCTCTTAACGTATTAGTATTTAATATCTTGTGGTATTAGTGTCTCAAAGGTGATGAAAGTACTCCCTTTAAAATATGTGCAATATAAAGAGTAATATGAACACTGTATCTTCTTATTACAAAAGTACCAGACCAAATACTACAATACCTTTGAATTTCTAAAACTGAGAAAACTCATTGTGCTGTTAGAATACTCTGAGAAAACTAAAGTCACAGTGATTAAAGGCTTCATTGGTAGTCTGTTTCCTTGTCCACATTTCCACAGAGTTGCTTCTGGGCTTTTTATTTCTAGCCACCTTAAAGTATCTTTCAAGGAGACACAAATTCATGTAACACTTTGCACGTTTTTTTGAAGTGAGATCTTCAGGGATTGTTCCTCATCACTGTACTACACTTCACCTTGAGTTCCATTAAACAGTTTGGCAAATGCTTCCACCACTGTGGTAGTGGAGTGCTCTGAGTGTATTGTCTTGCATAGAGAATAGGGGACACTGTAGGGACACTGTACTGTGCCTTGCTTGTGGCAGTCAGGAGTGAGGTGTGACCAGTGCAAACCTTGTGTTGCCTGCACTTCTGTCTCAGGTATACGGCACTGATTACTTAGCCGTAATTTCTGGAGGGTTCAGCATATAATTTCCATTTGTAAAGCCCGGTTTCCTCAGGATCGTGGACCACATATTGGCTATGTGGTTCCATTGGCAGCAGTGGAGTTACTCAGGAGGAGCTCCAGTGTGGCCTGTGTGTAAGGCCATACTGTAGCATAGCCTTTCAAGGCTTCAGTGCACATGATTACAATTCATATGTAATGAATTATTAGACTGAACTTTAATGATGGCTTTTCCTTTAGAAATTGAGGGTTTCTGACTTTTCAGGAGTGAGAAATTGTGGTATCAGGGCTTAGAAGGGTCCACGGAACTTGTCAGAGGTTCAGCGGCAGTTCCTCTTTGCACTAGCTACCTTTCTGTCCTTACAAGGATAGAGAAGAAGCAGCTTACATGCCAACTACTTTACACAGTGTCTGTTGTAATTCCCTGCTTTCTGGGGAATGTTAGTTACTTTCCTGAGGCAGGCAATTAGTGAGCACCGTGTGGATGCCACAGCCAGAAATCCCTGGCTCTGGCAGTGGAAGGAAGGAAAGCACAAGTACTGATGGTTAGTTCTGACATTGTATGCACAGAAGGGAAATGGGAAACTGTCACCTTTCTTGCAAGTGAAACTTCACAATGATAGGTAACAGACATTTTCAATACAAGTAACATATGTGATGTTTAAAGAACTGAATACATAGTCATTTCTTCAAAATGTTAGGTCTTCACTTGACAAGGGCTCTTTGGTGAATGGGATCACTGATCCACATGCAGGAAGACTTAAATAATCTAGTCATGCTGTCAATTCTACAGAAAGGGTGAGTTGTGAGTCGCTTTGTGCGTTGGAGGATGTGCTTTCCTTCATTAGGTGAGCTGTTCATAACGTGACTCTATGCTGCATGGAGAATAGCGCCATTTGAAAGGCTAGTGTTCTCCAAAGTGCTGTTCTCCTTCTTTATGTTAGTTAAATTACTGTTTCTCAGCCGTGGTACATTCTGCACTTGATACACGACTCAGTTGTCTCTGCCTCCACTTCCTCAAGTGAGAATCTAAGTTGATTCTATTTCCAGGAGGTTGTAGCTAATTGCTGCATAGTTCCTTTTAAAATGGTGCTTCTGAATGAATCGCCTTTTCTCAGTAACTTAAAAAAATTATTTTCTGTTTGGGATGAAATCTGTAAAACAGAAAGGTTAAAACTTCGTGTACTGTTGGATGGTAAGAGACTAACTAAACAATAATAAATTCAAATTATTGTGAATACAGAGTGACTCTATTGGCTCCTTAGAACGAGGCCATCTACCCACAACCAAAATTTTATCTGACTTTTACTTATTGTCAGCTGATAACAGTTGATTCCAGACTTCTGTTTCTCAGTCACAGCATATTCCTGTGCATTTCGACTCTAAAGGGTTATTCATTACTTCATCCATAGCATTGTTGACATGGGGAACATTATAAGATTATAATGAAGACAAATATAATGAAATAATAAATTGTATTGAGAATAAATGGTACAGTCCAAACGTTTTTCCTGGACTTCACTAGTCATATATTTGTCCCATAAAGAAATGGGTTTGCACAAGAGTTTGCTGGGATTCAAACTGCAGATCGATTTAGGCAGTGGTATAAGCCCTGCCCTTATATAGTGTGCAAAAATGGAGATACAAAAGCAATCAAGTCTGATTCAAAGCAGGTGGAACTTCTCTGTTTTAAATATTTTTTTCTCAGACTATTTTTAAGCTTGAGATAAAATTCTTTTGTGATTAATAGAAAATGCTGCTGGGAAGGACCGCAGAGGGAGGGATTGCATATATGATTCCCCTGAATCTGGTGTGCAACACTGTACAACCTGAAATGGGAACCCATAAATGGCACCCAGTGGTGAAGCCACCTTCAGGTTCCTGCTTCTCATACTTCTGCCATTCCACAGACCATGAGAAATCAAAGAGGATAACTCTAGATTTAAATTGGTTATTAGGAAGAAGTTCTTTACTTTGAGGGTGGTGAGGCACTGGAACAGGTTGCCCAGAAAAGCTGTGGAATGCCCCATCCCTAGAAGTGTTCGAGGCGAGGTTGAATGGGGCCCTGAGCAACCTGGTCTAGTAGAAGGTGGCCCTGCCGTTGGTGTGGAGGTTAGAGCTATATGATCTTTAAGATCTCTTCCAACCCAAACCATTCCATGATTCGGTGATTCTATGAAACTAATACTGTCTTTGAGTCAGAATTACTCTGTATGTTTCTAAAAAGGAAATTGATATTATTAATATGGCTCATCTGAAACCTGCATCACTTAATCTGTTTGTGGACCTTTGCAAACACAAGAAAAGTGAGGATGAAAAGGGGCTGAGGATAGAAAAGAGGATACAAGGTAGAGTGGACCTGTCGCTTCTGGCAGAAGTATTGTCTTACTCCTACTGGAAGAAATGGGGCATAATTAGTGCCTTAATAGAGCTACAACAGCTCATGTAAAAATGGTGGCTTGCCCATGTTTGTACTTGAGCAGGGGTGTTAGCTTTGCCATACACATTGAGGTTCTTAATTTGTTTCGGTTGAATCTCTTGTGCCATATATCATCAGAACATCAGAGTAGGTGCACGAGATTTTAAAAAGTGGCATTTTTACTTCATACAAGGTATTGGACAGACATTTTGAATTTAGAGGGCTTGTTAAACCTGTGGAGACAGCTGTGCTCCATTAAGACAGAATGCAAAATAGAGATAGGATCTACCCAATCTCTGTGAAAACCAGATATAAAGGCCATGACTCTTTGTCTTCTGGTTCTTTATCTTAATAACCATACTGCCCTTTTGCCCTGATTTAGGCTATAAAAGCTATATCTTGTTTATTCACATTTTGCTCTCTTTTTTCCTTTTAAGGATAGATTAACTGATTTTCATAATGAGGTGAGAAAAAATGTATATTAATTATTTTCTTTTTTGTTCTAGCATTGATATGTTAATGTCTTCTGATAAAGAAGAGGACCCAGATGTTATTTCTGAAGATAGCAGTCTGCTAACTCTTCGGTATGTTGTTATGGTACACTCACACTACCCTTATTTGGGGTGGAGTTGAAAACAAGCACAGAAGTATGGCTGGCTGCTTGTTCTCTTTCCATACAATGGTGTGTTTTCTGAGAAAGTGTGCAGAAAAACTCTAAGGCCAGAAACACCAGATTGTGATAGGATAATTGGTATGAGCCTTCTGCTTGAATGTTGCCTAGGAATTTTTTATTAAGATATATAGAATGTTCCATCTTTGGAACATAATGGAAAAGCTTAGGATTTCTGGACCTAAATAATTCTGAAATAACAACTAAGTTTGGAGCATGCAGAGGACTTCTCATTATCATGTGTGTGAGGTTCCTCCAAAGCCTTATGAAAAAAATCTGTAGATTTTGCCTTTATTAACACAAAGTCACATTGAAACAACCAGAGTGTTAAGTACTGATGCAGTAACCAGATAACCTCTTTATCTGAACCTACTCTGTATAGAATTCATTGATACTACTAGTGTATTTCAGAGGGTAAGCAATATATATTAAGTTTCCATCAGTTAGAGAACTTTGAACTCCTACTTGGCCAGTTCAGGGATTTGCTGTACTTTACATAGTACTGATGTAAAGAAATATGTTAAGATTGTGATCACTGTTAAGTCTAATTGTTACTGAAAATCATTAGGAAGGTTTAGAGGGTAAGTAGACTTGTCCTGGAAGTTAAGGATTTGTTCATGCAGTGGTTAAATATATGTATTTTAGTAAGTATTCTGTGTATGATACTCTTTCTTGTACAAATGATACTGAAGTTTTTTTTGGTTTTTTTTTTAAAGTCTATGCCATGGGCCTGAGAATATTTGTGGGGTTTTTTTAGCTTGTGTTTTGCTTGAACATGAATCCAGGGTTTTTTGAAGTGTGGAAGGGATAGTTGAAACAGCTTCCTCAAAGGTAGCGAAGTGTTCTTTTCTAAGACCTCTTCAAACAACATTTTGCTTTTATTTCTTGTAAATGTAAAACTGCCCACAAACAACCTGTAACTTGCACATAAGGGGAAGGAGAAACACAAGCTGAAGTCCACAAGCTAGCCTGTGCACTATCAGGTTTTATGAGAATCGGGAGACTAGTATTTTAAGTTATTCTGTCATACTAAGACAGACAGGGATCTTGCTCTTCGACAGCTGCTCTGTGGTAGCTTGTGTCATTTAAAAATATACCTAGAGATTCTGCATGAAAGTTGTTGAATGAAATTTTGTCTTGTGTTTCTGCCCCTCAGAATCAGAAAGAAGGCCTTAGAGAGGAGAGAAGAAACAATTATTGTGGATCGAGCTTGCAGACAAGAAACTCTTGCCTATGAGATGGTAAGTTCCCTGTCACCTCACAGGCTCTCAAGACAGCCAAAATCCAACTACTGGTTGCTTTTTTTTTTCTGTCACTATGAAATGTACACTGAAAAGGTTGGTTTGCAGATACAAGTTTGCAGGTAATGATTAAGGTTAAAGACATTTTATAGAAAGATAAGATAGGAAGTCTGCTCCTTAGAGGTGATTAGAACCTAGTTAAGAAGGAATTCCAGCTCATTATCACTGTATGACTACTTTTATTTGGTTAATACTGAAGCCTTTTGTACAGGATCAAGTGTGCTGGGTATCATGTGAACTTATCATAGAGCTAGATAAAATACATAGTGTTTTTGCTCCTGGAGACCTGTGTTGGAAACAAAGCTTTAATGTGTTTGTGAGCTAGTTTCTGTAGGGCTGAAAGAGGAAGACAGTGCCAGCATGGTGGCAGTAAATTTCTAATTCTGAGCTTTGTAACGCAAGTTTTTCAGCCATTTTGAACTGTCAAGAAACAGGAGTGTAGTAATCAACCCCTCAAAAGGCATATTGGAATTTCTTTAATTGTGTTTTGTACCTTTTTTTAAATGATTTCCTCACAACCATTGAAGTCATAAACAGGAAAACTTAATTTCATAAATTTTCGTAGATTCATAGAATCATTAAGGTTGGAAAAGTCATCTAAGATCATCAAGCCCAACCATTCCCTTAACACTGACAGGTCCGCCACTAAATCATGTTCCTAAGCACCACATCTAAACATTCTTTAAACTCTTCCAGGGACAACGAAGTGCTGAAGTCCATGACTGGAACAAGCAAGCCATGAATTACTGAAAAAATTAGGGACAGGGGTATAGTGAGGAAGGAGCCTCATGTGACTCCTAAACATTTTTTCCCCTTGACGTTTCCTGTCTGTCATGAGTTTTCATGTGTCAGCTGTTCAGAGACCCAGGCACATTATGTAAACAGCATGATGCAACAGCTGTGCTGTTCTCTTAGCCTGAGGAATATGTGACAAAATATTTGCAACAGAAACCTTCATAAAGGCTTTCAGTGAGCGGTGTCTTACTACTATTTCTGAAGAATGAGCACATGGTCAGTTATTGCATTCTTTAAGCAAGCAGTGGTAACTGGTTTGTGTGTCAGAGCTAGTTGGTGTCCTCATACAGGATGAGAACAGTAAGAAACACAAGTTTGGAACGTCTTGCATGAAGAAGGGAGGTGGAAGCATTAGAGCCCAAGTATCTCTGAAGTCTCATAGGAGTACATGTTCCTCTTACTAAATTTGAGGAACAGTCCAGGCTAGTAGGAAGTGCTTGTGCTGTCAGTATTTTCTCTTGATTTGTTGGAAAAGGAGGAAACTGCCACATAAAAGTGCCCCCTCTCTTACAGCTGGGCTATGTCTTAACACAAAGTAGCATGGAAATGTAGAGATGCTTTTACTTCTTTTCTAAAACATAGTAGTGTGGCAAGGGCAGTTCTGGGTTTTGGATTTTGGAGAAATTGTGGCCTCCAGCTATGTCTAGCTTCCCCAGTAAGAGGAAGTGTTGCACTAATTTTAATTTTCATGTACTTGTTCCTGTGGCTAGTTTCTAGGTTGGTGTTTCTCATTTTGAGGGTTGCAGTCTCCCTTTACATATGAAAGTATTCAAAGAGCATTTCAAAGCATTAAGTAGTGGAAGTTGGTAGCAGATGGGTTCCATGAGGGGAGATTGACAGCAGGCTCTAATTACTTCATGCAGGTCCTCTCCATAGCCAAGGAGTAGCCAGCTACCTTGTAGCAAAGCTGAGAAATGAAGGAACATGCTTGAAACTGGTAATTAGAGCAGTTTCTCACTTTGCCATCTTGGAGGAAGTGGACTGTTTTCAATTCAGAAGGCTACATAGTCAAAACTGAGTTGGTTAGAACAGCATTTCTCAGACTTTTATCCAGAAGCTATGATCTTTTTGTGGCTGACAATATAGTATATGTATGTGTATGTATATATTTTTCCAGGAGTCACATGCAGTTGGAAAGAGACCAGACAATCCAACAGATATAGTCGAGGAAGGAGAACTACTTTTAACTCTGAACATCTTCTATCCTGTTATATTTCAGAAGGTTGGTACTAAATTCCGTAGGTTGTATTTTGATGTCTGTTCCCTACTCAAGTAATATCTTGCTTTCCTAAGTCCACTGAAGATGTGTAGTAAACCCATCAGCTGTGGTAATTTCTTAAGGCTTTTCAGAATCTGGCTTTCATTCTGTTAGTGGTTTACAGAACAAAATTTTTACAGTAATTACTCAGTAGTTAATTCATTTCACAGAAAGCTCAAAATCTGAAATGAAATCCATGAAAACTAAAGTAGTCTTTCTGGATTTGTTAAATGAGCTCAGACCTTCTATCTTTCCTGCACTTTGCAGTGGAGAATGTGACTTCTGAGTTTCTGAATATAACTAACAAATGTCAGTCTTAGGGGAAGCTGAGGCTAGATGCTGTTTAAAATCTCATACAGAGAAGTGATGCACCATATGCTGCCAGTAATGACCTTAAGCTGTCAACTGAAGAGCAGTGCTGATGCTGACAAGTAATAATTTATCTGAATCTTGTATGCTGTTTCCTTTGTAGCATAAAGATCACAAACCCTATCAAACAGTCCTTGTACTGGGCAGCCAGAACCTCACTGAGCTGAGAGACTCGATTTCTTGTGTCAGTGACCTCCAGATAGGTGGTGAGTTCAGCAGTCAGCCAGACCAAGCACCAGAACACATCAGCAAGGTAAAACTTTCTATGTGGAAACCTCTACCTGTAAAGGAGTTTTGAAAACATACAGGAGAGAGGGAGATAAGAGTTTTGTTTTGTTGTTTTTTATTCAGCACTATATTCACCTGCATTGCCTGTTGGTTGCACTGCAAGTAAATAGAATCATAGGATTAGCCGGGTTGGAAAGGACCTCTGAGATCATCAAGTCCAACCCTTGATCCAACACCGCCGTGGTTACTAGACCATGGCACTAAGTGCCACATCCAGTCTCATCTTAAAAACCTCCAGG
>NW_021939324.1:348511-397197 GCF_001715985.3 Manacus vitellinus | reverse complement strand
ACCACCACTCTCTGGGCCCGGCCCTCCAGCCAGTTCCTAACCCAGCACAGAGTGCCCCTGTCCAAGCCATGGGCTGCCAGCTTTTCCAGGAGTGTGCTATGGGAGATGGTGTCAAAGGCTTTGCTGAAGTCCAGATAGACCACATCCACAGCCTTCCCCTCATCCACCAGGTGGGTCACCTGGTCATAAAAGGAGATCAGGTTGGTCAGACAGGACCTGCCCCTCCTAAGCTCGTGCTGGCTGGGCCTGATCCCTTGTCCATCCTGTAGCATTACCAAGATGACTTGTTTTGTGCAATATCAAGAAAAACATCGTTATTTGATACCTTTTCACCTTGCCAATCTTATGTTTTCAGCTCCTTCCTCCCCACTGTCAGACATTGGAAGAGGCTGCCCAGGGAAGTGGTGGAGTCACTATCCCTGGAAGCATTCAAAAAATGTGTGGATATGGCACTTGGGGACATAGTTTAGTGCTGAACAGGTGCATGAACATAGGCTGGGTTAATGATTGGACTTATGATCTTAGAGGTCATTTACAACCTTTATTCTATGTCCAACCAATTCCTAGGAAGCAGGGTCTCACCATGCATAGTGGTTGCTTTGGAAGACAAATTCTTTTACCATGAATGGCCCCTGCCTCTTTCCCTCCGGTTCTCTGCTTATCACAGCATCATGTAACATGGGATAGCCTTTGGGTCAGTTTGGATCAGCTCTCCCAAATATATTCCCTCTCAGCCTCTTGCACAGCTCCAGCCCACTGGCCTTGGGAGGCCTGGAGAGACAGCCTTGAAGCTGTGCAAGCACTGCTCAGCAGTGTATTCTCAACTCTACCTAGCCAAAAATGCACAGCACGCACTACATGGACTGCTGTGAGGGAAGCTGACTCCATCCCAGCCAGACCCAGTGCACCTGATCAGGATACAAAGTACTTTTTGCTGAAATGACAGAGAATTATTGAAGTCCTGTGCCCTGCATGCACACACACAAACGCACAACCATGACATGGGAGCACTCCCTGGTCACATCTATAAAAACAAGACAGACATGCAATTTTGGAATGTCCAGTCACTTCTAGGGTCTCAGGAGAAAATCTAACACCCTTGAAAATTCTTCCTTAATTATGTAGCTTGTCACATGCAGACAGTCCATTTGTGCCATTCTCCTCTGTCAAAAGTAATTAACAGTTCACGGCACTTGTACCAGCAGTGCAAGAGTCACCAGATTCCAAATCAACTCCAGAAGCTGAGCTAACCATTAACCTACTGTCACCATGTTCTCCACTAACCCATATCCCCAAGTGCCACATGCACACACCTTTTCAACATTCCCAGGGATGGCTATTCCACCACTTCCTGAGCAGCTTATTCCAATGCCTGATCATTGTCTACTGGTGGGAAATAGAGAATAAATCTCCTTTTTATGCTTTTCTTCTGTATGCAACCTTTGCTTTTTCTCATTAAACTGCCTTTATCTCAACCCACAAGCTTGCCTGTTTTATTTTCTTTCTCCAGTCCTGTTGGGGAAGAGGAGTGAGAAAGCAACTGGGTAGCCAGCCAAGGTCAACATCTTGCTAATTTTTTAAAAAATATTATTAATCTTTTCTAAAGTCAGTGCCATGCAATTACCTAATTTGTGCAGTGATGCTTATGTTCTTGTTTTATGTTTTTGTAGAAATCTGTAAATGCTATGATGGGGAGAGAAATCAGAGAAAAGCAGTAAAGTAACCTGTGGCTGGAGAACAGTATCAGCAGAGTAGCTGCATAGATGGCAATCATATAAGTCTAGTTGTCACATCAGCATTTAAAGTCAGTCCAAAGCTTTTATTAGAAACCTGTAGAATGAGGTTTCTTAATATAATTTAGATACCTAAAATACTTGGATTTTTGACATGTTCTTGTTTAAGGTGTTTAGTCTCTCATAACACTAATGTTATGAGACACTAGTGTTATATATAACAGTTCTCTCTGTCTCTCAGGATCTCTACAAATCTGCTTTCTTCTATTTCGAAGGCATCTTCTATAATGATAGAAGATACCCAGAGTGCAGAGATCTGAGCAGGTAGGTACAGCATTTGTAGACGTTGACTAAGAAAAACCTTAAGGGAAAGAAAATTTATTTAGTTCTTGTGTTTTAAATACTGGAATATTTAGAGTGTAGAGTGGGAATGGATTTTTCATAACTGTCTCTTCAGGTTGAATTGATTTTTACATGGATGTTTAACTTTACTTGCTCTACTTATTCCTTCCATTCACTTCCTTTTTGAAGAGTACAAATCCATTTTTTTACTGCATATCCTGTTTTGCTCTGTTGGGATGGGATTGCTGTGGAAGGTGGCAGATACCAGTTTGTACTGACTTTTTAAGTGCCCTCCCTAGTTATGATGACCATCAAAAGACTGTGAGGTAGAAGATGGATCAGAGAGAGAACAGGCTCAGCTGCGTGAAAATTGCTTGTTCTGCTCAGTCTTGAAAATATGCTGAATGCCTTCATGATAAAGTCAACATTGGGACTGTGTGACTGTTCAGAAAAGAAATCTGAGATTTTAAGGAAGTATGGACTTGCTTACACTTCTGAGATTTAGGAGATCAAAATGTTTAAAATGGCTGGTATGGAAGAGCTGAGTTTGGACCCTGTTGTTTTGCCAGACTTGTTGTGTGACTTCAGAGAAATTAGTTATTTTACTTCTCTTTCTGTCTATGAGCAACAATGATCTTTGCAGAAAGGCTTGTGATAACAAACACAGCTTGTAGAACTGAAGTGCCTTGTATGTAGGAGTGTACTGAAAAGCCAAAAAATAAAGAGTGGCCAGTGCCCTTCCAGTGCTAAATTTTGAAAATGTAACTGCGCAGTTGTCAGCTTTATGTTTCTCCTTGACAAAAACAAACCAAAAAGTTTTTTAATACTTTAAAACAAAGTTATTGACCAAAGGAACCAAATAACTTGCTAGTAAGTGGAATTATTGGACTGCTTGAGAAGTGTTGTGCTGCAAACAGTCTGACCTGAGCGGGTGCCATCAGGAGCATACGCTGACTAGAACTCCTCAGGAAACTCTCTGGTGGGGATTTAAAGGCAGATGTTCCACAAGAGCAGTGCACAGTGCTGTGGGGTTGTGGTATTGCTGTGAAATCACCTTCAATTATTAAAAAATGTTGTCAGTTGTTTTGATTTATGTCATTTAACTGGTCTCAGTGAAGAGTCTTGCATGTCCCTCAAGGCATCTTTTTCTGTGCATTCACAGTTCATAGCATTCCTATGCTGATTGCCCTTCTGTTTTCAGAACAGTTATAGAGTGGTCAGAATCTCATGACAGAGGCTATGGAAATCTTCAGTCTGTTAAAATGGAGGACTATGTATTTAATGATGTGTCCCTTAAAATTGGCTTTCCATACCTTTTCTGCCACCAAGGGAACTGTGAGCACATCATTATAATCACAGATATAAGGTAAGTTACTGTTCTTTGGGAGTCCTTATGCAAATGAAAGCAAGCCTTCTGTGGGCAGACTTCAGACATGAAATGCCAAATATTTGTTTGACCAACTTATTAACTTTAAGATTATTCTGCTACCTTCTTCAGGGCTTATTAAAATTTTTATTCCATATACATGTGAGTATCTCTGAAATAGAGTAATCTTCCTTGCTTTTTGTTTTCATCTGCATAAAAAGACTGCTTCCTAATTAGCATGGTATGACTGCTATATGACAGGAATGGCACTCACAGGGGAAAGCTCTTTTTATGCAGAGCCAGAGTGTGGCAGATGTACATGCATGTACATGCTGACTCTGGAATGGCAGGGAGTGGAATGGTGTAGGCTCTGGCTGGACTCAAATGGACTAGTTAGTGTGAGCTTAAAGCTAAGGGGCAGGAACTGAAAAGGGAACAGAGGAGTTGAATAGTGGGCTGAAGTAGATAGGCAGGAAGGAGAAGGAGGTGTTGGTAATGACTGTGAGGTGGCACCACATCAACAGTAGAACAATGGTGTATACTCTGCTCAGTGCATTACAGGCAGAGAGCACTCTTTGGATTGTCTGTAGCACGTGACAGGTCATTTTCAGTTCCCAGGAGCCTGATGTACCAAAGCATTGATAATATATGGTGCCTCCCAAGAGGAATACAACCCAAAGACTGGTATAGGTGTTGCAAGTAGATGATCTCAGGATTATGAACCTCTAGGGATTCACCTGGTAATAGTCTGTTAGCCTGTGTAGGAGATAAAAGCTTTGAAAAGACCATATACAGCAGATGATCTGAAGACTTCTGAGTTACTGTGCAAACTGAGTTTACTTGTGACCATAAAATCCACAGGTGGTGCAACTAGCAGTCTATCTCCAAATTTTCTTCTGTGTCAAGGAATGTTAAGCAGAAATCTAGTCTAAATCTAGAGTTTACACAGGAATTTAAATCATACCATATTCAATGTCTGTGCTTATCATCAGATAAATTCCAGTGTGGCAGAGTCTTTATTGTATATTATGTATTTCCCTCAAGGCTCATTCATCACGATGACTGTCTGGACAGGAACCTATATCCCTTGCTAATCAAGAAACACTGGCTATGTACCAGAAAATGCTTTGTGTGCAAAATGTACACAGCAAGGTATGCTACATTCTCGATTCTATTATCTTCTTAAATAAGTCTCTCTAGGTGCTGATAAAGTAGAAATCAAAGCTCTGTATGTATTTCATAATAATGATAATAATAATCTTCACTCTGAGCAGTTCTCTCTCTAACTAGGAAAAGGCCTCCTGCAGGTAGCGTTCATTTGGGGCTGATGATTCAGGAGGTTCAAAAGAACTAAAATGATGACAAGACTAATTATTTGGCTCATATTCTGTTGCATACATAGAGCTCAGCTCTCAATCAGTTACTTTTGAAAATAATGCTGCATTTTCCCCCTTTGCAAGACGTGTTGCAAATGCATTTACCAGAAGTCATAAAGAGCTTTTGTTTAATCTAGCATCTAAGCAAGCATAGATCTGTCTAATATAGTAAGATCTAGAGATTTTTAAAAGGCATGCAACTTTTTCCACAGGAAACTCCTAACCTCTACCTGAAAACTGTGTGCTCTGTAGTACTTGAAGGAACTTCTTGTGATGCAGATTTTCTGCAGTTAAGAGAGGAGAATGTGAATATGGTGTTCTTTATGCTCTTTAATTTAGATATGAAAAAGACTTTAATACACAGTGGAAATTCCTCTAAAGGAGTTTCATAGACTAGGCTGGGCTCCCTGATTTTATAGGTCTGAAAGATTTATTTGCAAAATCACCTTTTACCCTTTTTTTTCCCCCCAGGGTAGCTTATGCTCTCAGCCTTAGTTTGACACAGCAGCTGTATCTTTGCTATCTTGCTCGTTTGGCCTTAGACTTCCCTGGAATCAGGCAAAGAGCCAATCCCTTTGTGGTGGGAGCCCATCCTAGTGTTCCTAGCAGAGCCCCTAGGATGCCATTACAAGTGGCTGTAATCTGGGAGGCATTTGGCCATAAGGGGAGGTGGAGCCAAAGGTCAATATGGTGGAAAGATGGGGTGGGGAGGGCATTATCAGAGGTGGTGTAAATTCATGAAATTAAAACCAGAATTATGCACTAAGCATAAGTGAGGACATGATAAACCATGGACAGCACAGCTGCTTTGGCTGGCTGTCCTGTGTGTTCTAATCTTTACAGATAGCATCTGTAATCACTACAGCTGTTATGACCTTTAGAGTCAGAGCATAAATTAGTGACATGGCACACCCTCCTTTTACATGTTAACTTGTGTTCATGGTAACTTCAGTGCTTGTGGAGTGTGCAGCAGTCCTCTCCTTCTTTCTTGTCTGCATCATCCAGGTCCTACTTTTAGACTCATAAATGGATTTGGTTACTTCTCAAAGTAGTTTAGGTCAGTCACGTCTGCTCTGTATCACAGTTTCTTACATTAATGGAAAACAGGGTGACTTAAATGGCCACAGGTGGACAGAAGATTCCTTTTAATTTTTTATTCTGAGGCACTCTACCAGCTATGCAGGTTTGAGGAATTCCTCAGAAGTGCTGCTGTAGCAGCTGGGATTGACAGTGAATGGGTGTGGAGTTTGGAAATAAGCTGTGTGCCTGGGGTGGGAAATATGCAATATTGGTAGTACCTGCTCTGTATAATATTACTGATGTTTGGTGCTGCCATCCCCAACTGTAAGTAAAATGTTGAGATGTTTGTCACAAATGTGTTGGACTCATGAAAAACACTTGTGTTTTGTAACTGCAGGTGGGTAACCAACAGAGACAGTCTGGCACCAGAGGATCCTTGTTTCTTCTGTGATGTTTGTTTTCGGATGCTCCATTATGATGCAGAAGGCAATAAACTGGGGGAGTTTCTTGCATATCCTTATGTTGATCCTGGGATTTTCAACTGAAACTGCCATGTGCCAGAGTGAATTCAGTGAAACTACACTGTTGAATCTGTTGCTCTGGCTGTTAAAACCACTGGAGAGCTTGAGTTTTGAGCATACTGCTGGGTTTTGGGTTAGGTTTGTAACCCTCTGCCCTGAGGTGGAAGGAGCCCTTTGCACTTGAAGTCTTTCTGTTATGCTTTCTAAGTATGATTGTAAAAGCTAAGTTAGCATGGAAAAATATAATACACTTTTACAACATTACAGCGGTTTGGAGACTATGGACTAAAAATACAGATGTTTAAGAAGAGAACGCCTGGCAAAAGAGCCATGATTTTGAGGAGTTCTGTGCATCCAAGGATCTGTAAACCTCCCAGGATGAGAACATGGACATCCTATCTTGAAAACTCATCATCTATGAATAGGGGTGCAGGGCACTGAATTTGTAGGGAGGAGAATGCTTTCTGAGAAAGCAGCTCAGAATTACAGTTAAATTCTTGGATCTTGCCTGCAAATGGGGGTGCTTGCAATCTGTAAGCTACTGCTGTCCATGGTGTGTGACTCTGAGGACTCATTCTGTGAAGAGTAAACTACATTTCACTGATTAATGAACTGTAGCCTGCCTTTCAAATAATTTTGTAAACTGTTTACAGTGCACAGTGTTCACTGTGCACTTTTTTTTAAGTATTCTGTTACTGTGAGTAATGATGTTTTTTATTAAAATGTGATCAATTTGTACTTCCTGTAGTCTGATGTTAAACTGAAGCTCTGTCAAGACAGAATGTACTTTTTTTAAAGTCTTCTGGAGTTAAGAGGATTATTACTGGAGTTCTTTGCAGTTTAGGAAAGTTTGTAGTGCTATCTGCTTTTCTTTTGAAAACCTCAGCTAATTCTCATTAGTGTAAAGACAGCCTACTCTGACAATCTGCATACAGCAAAGTGACAAACTGAATTCTGTTCAGGTCCTGTAGCTGCAGATTCTTCCAGAGCTTACTTGATTATCTTAGATGTCCTGAAACAAAGGTATCTTGAGCATTTGCAGGACTCCAGTGATCACTCATATACCTGTCTACTTTCTGGTGGTGTATTAGGTCACATGAATATAAAAAGGTTAGTGTTTTTTTTTTCTGCTTGTAAGCCAGCCAGCTGTTGTATTTTAGTAAATCAAGCACTGATAACAGCAGATGGTGATAGTTCTTTTATCCTACAGGAATCTGCAAAAAATGGAGTGCCTTGCCCACCACAACTGTTGCAAGTCCAGCTGCTGGGGCTAGACTGCTTTGTGGTGCTGATGTTTAAAAAGCCCCTGCAACACAGCTCTGGTTGCAACTGCAGCTGCAGTATTTGCCTCATAAGCTGCTACTCTTCATCTCTCCCCCACCTCCTCCTCTTTCAGCTGTCTCCCAGAAATATATGGACTTTCCAGTCCTCCTGAGTATTGGATCTCGGATCATAAAGACAGCTGGCATAATTTCTAAATATATTGTTTGCTTGTTTGATGGCTTCTTATGCTGAGTTCAGCATAAGTTCTATGCAGTCAGGTTTTTGTCTGGGGGTTTCCTCCTTTAGCTGTAGGCAAAAGGGAGTGGCCAAAATGTGAGTTTATTCTTTCATTAAAATAATTTGCCTCAAGTATGCTCTCTCACCCAACCCACTTACCTTCTTTCCATTAAAAAGTTGCTGTCAAATCTATTTCAAAATTGGTGTCCCTGCAAATTAAGAAATTTTAGAGGGCCAGTGCCATACTTCCAGTCAGGCAGAGAGAAGCTGGCCACACTCTGGGTGTGGGAGTTAGGAGCATTCAGTGCTTAACTACAAAACAGAGAACTCTTATTAGGAGCTTGCTGTTTGCGTGACCTGGTCCTACTTCATATTTAATGATTTAATTTAAATAAAAAAGGAAATAAAAAGGTTACATGAAGTCATAGTTTTTAAAGATACTTCCCAGAAGCTGTCACAGGACAACTGGGTCTGGTCTTGATTTGACATGTCCGTCTGATTTAGTCCTCTAAGTGAAATCCAGCATAGCACTCAGTGTCTGTAACTAAATTTTTATGACACCAGCTGGGTATTTGTGTTTTAGCAAATGCTGTGAGTTTTTTGGTGATCAGAACTTCAAAGCAGCTTTATTAGTTCATGATGTAAAATGAGAAAGTTTTTTTTTTTATAATCCCTTCTCTGTGTGTTTAGTAGTTTAATCTAAAAAGCATTAACCTGAACTTGTGGTTGGCTTTTTGCTTTGATCTTTTTTAAACATTTTGTGATTAGGCAGCATGAACCTCTTCAAGTTATTTCAAACTTCCCAGAGGTCTTGGAGATTCTTTCCCTCATCAAAGTTTTTGCCTTGCTGACAAGATGGTGATACAAAACTCTGTTTCTTGTATTGAGGAAGAGGAGATGTCCCTCTGATTTACTGCTGCCGTGAAGTTCCAAAACAAAATGTGACTCATATATACAGTGTCACTTCCCAGTGGTAATCTGGCACTTATAATGTTACCCCAAAAGCCCCATGTACTTGAATGATGAGCAACTCAATAGGGTTGCACAGTATTTTAAGCTGTAGTGAACTTGATTCTTTAAGTAGGGATGCTGCTGTCACAGCTAACTTTGCTTTAAATTTTGTGCATAGCTGTGATTTCTTTCTTCAGAAATAATCAGCCTTATTAATTGTGAAACTTAAGTTTGACTGCCTAGTCGGTCTCAACTCTCATAAATTATATTTGTATCTTTCAAGAGACACAGTTCAAGGACACTCAGGCATCTTGGAAGGTGATTTGACCTTCCAAGTCAGTCAGTCAGAGTCAGTCAGATTTTGTGAATTTAGGTTAGTTCTGGTTTGTAAACAGGCAGTAAATTCAGGCAGTAAAAGCCCAAGCAGCTGCATGGACAGAGTATGACACAATCAGGAGCTCCATCTCTGCATCCATCTCAACTGAAGCAGCAGCATGGGGACCCATTATCTCTGAAACAGATGTGACAGATGTGTTAGCTCTAAAACACTTGTGTGAAAATTAGGTGGATTTGGCATCCTTGTCAATAACACAGTACCTCTTTTTTTTTGGTATAAGGGGCTTGATACAAAGGGATGGTCAAAATTGAAAAGTGCTTATGTGAGGATTTCCATTAATATTTTTACAAAAACAGCTTCAAGGGTTACAGTGAAAGTTGTTTTAGTTTCTTAAGGTTTCAATAAAATACACTTCGTGACTAATGTGGAAACGTGAAAAATCCACTGTATAGTAATTATCTGTATTTGGAAACTGAATGAGAATGCTGCTTGTCTCATGGTCAGCTGTACAGCCATGTCAGTAGTTCCCCTTAAGAGCAGTTTGTTGTGAAGTGCTGGAGATTGCCAAAACTCAAAATCTATGGAGGCAAATCATTGTGCCCATCTGCCAAAGACAGTTTCATACTGGGGAGCTGCCATGGTGACTGAACTTGCAGGTTTGACTTGAGGTACCCTCTTCAAGACCTGAAGGCTATTCATTTGGGGTATATAAACACCTTCCATTTCATTACACAAGCACATACTCATTTTGCACATGAAAAGCTTTGCAAGTGATTTTAGCATTTAGTAACTATTTGCATGTTTTTTACTTTGTGTGGGAAACTGCTGTATTCAAAATCTTAATTATACTGCTTTGAACTGAAAGGTCTTTCCAAGACGTGTTTTAACTTCCAGTAATCATGTCAGTGGGTTCTGCTTTGTAAAGAGGCTTCAGTATTTAATCATTAACCTTTGTAAGTGCCTGCAGCTTGGGACTTTAATTTCCAAGGCAGCCAAGGTGTTCCTACAAAGTGCTACTGTAACTGACTGCCACTGTGTTTTGTGCAGTCATTCATGACTGTGAGGCTTTCCCCAGGCACATCTAGCATCTCTTCCCCCTTTGATTGACAGAGCAGTGAAAAGAGAGTTTTAGATGGCTTGCAACTTCACACAGGTAGAGTGGAAATAGTACCGGTTTGTAAATATGGACTGTTTTTGTTAAGACTGGTACAGATGCCCGAATGTCCATATGCTTCTCTATCTTGACAGAGATGACAACAGAGTAGTTAAGGAATGATGAAAAAATGTATGCAATTTGTAGTCCTCAATACAGTGAGGAAACCTTTAGAAAGCATGCAGCATGTTCTAATATTAAGAAGTCTGCAGTACAAATGTAGCAAATGGCTCCGTAAATCCAGCTGCTGGTGAACAGTGTTGTTTGAATGTTGAAATAAATATTCTTCTGTTGGCTCTCCCACATTACCAAACCCACAATCCTGCCTCATCTTAACATTACAGCCAGTGTACAGAGTATTAAGAACAAAAATAAACACAATGTGTTGTGCTTAGGGACAGCTTATAGAAGCAGTTAATCTACCTGTAACGCTGTGTAAAACTTCAGTGAAACTACTCCAAATAGACACCAGCAGCAGCTTATGTGTGGGGAGACACCACTGATCTCTGGAGTGCCATATTTAGCATGGGAAAAAAAAACCATCCACTGTTACATGTTAAAAAAAAAAGTGCAAAGTTGCAAAGATATCTAAAAAGCATTTTTGAACCCAATAAACATAATACTGTTTGTGCAGTGAGGGTCAGGTAATAAGTTCTGATTTCAGGCTTTTCACGCCTTTTTCTGTGCCTCTAGTCACTAGTGGGGATTTTTTTGTTTTGTAAACCATGGAAGTGAAGTGAAGGTTCAGGCTAGGATCCTAAAACTGTTATGCAGTTTACTATTCTAGTTTGTTAAAAAAAGGAGGGGGGAAGAGGCAAAAGAAAAAGTAGTTTCATCTCTCCAAATTAGAAGGTAAGAGAATAAGAAGTTACTTCATAGAAGGGTATAATTTCAGTGAAAAACCCCATTATTTTCAAGATAAATCTGTCACTTCCAGATTCTGGAAAACATGGAAGTTTGAAAGCAGTGCTGAAGCTACTGACCTTCCCCTGGTTGTGATGTATGGAGTGCTGGAATTGCTTTTTCCTATTACTGAGTATCAAGCTGCTTGGCACTTCTGTAAGAGCAGAACTGCAAACAAAAGTGAAGACTGTACCAAGCCGCTGAACTTGAAATGGGGAAAGTCTGTATACCTTGTTTTATTTATGAGAAATCCCCTTTCTCCATACCATGGGTAAGAACAAAAGAACCATAAAAAATCCAGGTGGGCTGACTGAAGAGGCCATGGCAGCAATTTGCAAGGCATGTAAACAAGAAATAATGTGACTTCTCAGTAGTGGATACTATGCTGTTTTGGTCATGTCTCAATACTGGAAACTCTTGTTGAATGGTGCCAGTTAGGGGTTCTGAACTAGTGGTCTCCATCAGGCTGTAATCGTGCTTTACTGTTCCTGCCTCGAAGGTGACACAAAGTGATACACACAGCTGGAACACTGTTGCCTTCCCCGATAACCCCATAACAAGATTTGGGTCCATCACTGCTGGTCACTTTGTAAATACTACCTCCTTAGAGCACAGGAGCAGTCAATTTCAAGTAAGCCAGCCAGGTGAGGCAGGAGGCCAGCTTGGTTGAGCAGGAATTTTCTTGGGAGCCAAGGCAGACCAAGAATGTGTATGCCCAGTGGAAGCATGGACAAGGCAACATGGCAGAAATAAAGACATGCTGCTTTGCACTGTAGGGAAAAAATTCATACAGCCAAAGCTCAACTGCAGTTGAAGCTGGCCAGAAATGTGGGAGTGATAAAAAGAGGGTTTTTCTTTAATATGTCAGTGGCAAAAGGCAGTGCAGAAAAACATCAGCCTGTTACAGGATGAGGATGGTCACCTCACAAACAGGGACAGAGACAAGGCAGAGGCTTTCTTTGCCTCTGTCTTCAACACTTATGACGGCCCACGGGGGTCTCAGTGCCCTGAACTGGAGGACCATGAATGCGAGAATGATCAGCTCCCAGTCGACTTTGAAATTGTGTGGGATCCACTGCTTCAGCTGGATCCCTAGAAATCTATGGGACCTGATGGGATTCATCCAAGAGTACTCATAAGAGAAGGCTGATACCATTGCAAGGTTCCTAAGATTTTTGAATGGTCTTGGGAATTCAGAGAGTTCCTATCAACTGAAATCTGGCTAATGTCAAGACAGGCAAGGAGGATGACCTTGGAAACTACAAGCCTGTCAGTCTCACTTCAGTGCCTGGTAAAGTAACAGAGAAATTTTATTCTGGAATTTACTGAAAAATACCTAAAGGACAATGCAGGCATTGGTCAGAGCTAGCACAGCTTCAGGAGAGGAGAGTCCTGCTTATCCAACCTGATTTCCTTCTATGACAAGGTAACCCACACAGCTGATCAAGAGAAGCCAGTTGATGTAATCTTTTTGGATTTCAGTAAAGCTTTTGATACTGTCTCTCATAGGATCCTTCTGGACAAAATGTCCAGCACACAGCTGGACAAGGACAGGATGTGGTATGTGAGCAATTGGATCATGGGTGGAACACAGAGGGTCATAGTGAATGGGGTGACATCAGACTGGTGACCTGTCACTCGTGGGGTTCTACAGGGCTCCATCTTAGACCCAGTTCTCTTCACTATATTCATTAACAACTTGGCTGCAGGACTTGAAGTAATACTAATTAAGTTTGCCAGTGACACTAAATTGGGAGCAGCTGTTGACTCCCTTGAAGGCAGGGAGGCCTTGCAGAGAGACCTTGACAAGAGCACTGGGCAATCACCAACCATATGAAGTTCAACACTAGAAAGTGACAGATTCTGTACCTGGGATGGGGCAACCCTGGATGTAAATAAAGACTGGGGAATGAGATGCTGGAAAGCAGTGCCACAGAAAGGGACCTGGGGGTCCTGGTCGATGGCAAGTTGAATATGAGTCAGCAGTGCCCTGGCAGCCAGGAGGGCCAACCATGTCCTGGGGGGCATCAGGCACAGCATCGCCAGACCGTCGAGGGAGGGGATTGTCCTGCTCTGTTCTGCACTGGGGTGGCCTCACCTTGAATACTGTGTGCAGTTTTGGGCACCCCAATATAAGAAAGATGTTGAGCTGTTAGAGAGTGTCCAAAGGAGGGCAACAAAGATGGTGAAGGGCCTTGAGGGGAAGCTGTATGAGGAGCAGCTGAGGTCACTTGGTGTGTTCAGCCTGTAGGAGACTGAGGGGAGACCTCACTGCAGTCACAACTTCCTTGTGAGGGGAAGAGGAGGGGCAGACACTGATATCTTCTCTGTGGTAACTGGTGACAGGACTGAGGGAATGGCCTGAAGTTTTGTCAGGAGAGGTTTAGGTTGGATATTAGAAAAAGGTTCTTCACCCAGAGGGTGCTTGGGCACTGGAACAGGTTCCCCAGGGTAGTAGTCACAGCACCAAGCCTGACAGAGTTCAAGAAGCATTTGGGTGATACTCTAAGGCACTTGCTGTGACTTGGGGTGACCCATGCAGGGCCAGGAGCTGGACTTTGATGATCCTTGTGGGTCCCTTCCAACTGAAGATATTCTGTGATTCTCTGAAGATTCTTAGAACTATTAAACTCTTAATTTTTAACCTGGCTGGCTGCTATCAAATACCACACACAAGTTGCTCCTAGTTCTGATATCAGGCAAAGTGTGTGTTTCAGAAGCAGCTTCCAGAGAAACTTGTACCTGTTGTGGTTCCCTTTCATGCCTTCAGGAACTTTTCTTAAAATAATTTACCAGTGTTTCTGTTAAAATTCAAGTTAGGTGTTCCCAAGTTAATGCCAAAGCAATAAAATCAAAATAGTACTAAAATCAGACTCTCATTGCTCCTATGAATGGTTTTGTCTATACAACTCTCTCTTTATTAAATTCTTTAATTCCGTAAGTCATTCAAGACACCGTTTTCCAACCATTGTGCATCAACAGGTTCTGTGAGAATACCACACCTCTTTCCAGTATACTTACTATACCAAAAGCATACCATACAGCCACATTACAGTAAATTGGCACAATGCATTTTGCAAAAACAGAACTAGACTTATTTAAAAAAAAACAGGTATACTCGTACATTAACATTGTAACAGCTACAAAAACGCTGCTTTCAACTCCTACAAAACAGTGAAAAGACATCCCCAGCAAGAGTTGAAAACCTATGGACAAACAGAGGTCAGTATCATAGGAAGAGAGGAGGTTTTATACAAATGAAGCAATTGGAAAATTAGAAGTATTTACACTTTTTCCTGCTATTAGCTAGACAAACATACAATAGTAAGTTAAAAAATATACTACAGCTCTAAGTCCTTTAACTTGTAAGCATTTGCCTTCTAACTGGGATTTCTGACTTTTGAAATGTGTTACCTGTTAATACTGGATAAAACTATTGGCAAAATTGTTTACATACTTTAAAATCAAGACTAAAGGGGCTTTTATTCCACAAAATTTAACTTTAAAATACTATGCTTATAAAATTATTTAGAATTTCAGCAGTCTATAGATTTCAAATGCAAAACTTAACAATCCTCTTTAATTTGTAATTCAAAAAAAAAAATGCTCCTGTGATGTCATTTGTTTTCAAAGGCAGAATCATCTGCTGTCTTTTCAAGCTCTCTCTCTTCACATGTCCTAGAAACAAAATAATGCAACATCATTGACCATAAAAAATGCAGCAAGCAAGACTTACTCCATGTGATTGTAGTCTAGAGCAAGCAATGCTGATGCACATTTATCACAGTAGATGAAGTTTGGACAAGGAGGCTGGTAGTGATACCAGCGGTAGTATCATACCGAAAACGCTAGGCCCTCATATCTGAAGCTAAGATGGTAGTGACTGGCATCACTATTGATGTATGTGATGGGCTGTGAATAGCAGTCATTCAAAACTCGATTTGTATTCCATTAAAGCAATTCTCCTCAGTCTGCTGCCAAAGGTATCTCAGTTTAGGTGGAAAAGTGCTCTGGCTTAACATACCACATGTCCCTGCGTAGCCAGAAATAATCAATCCACTGTCTCCGAAACACAGGTAACTTCAGGCAGCAGTATGTATTTTTAACAAACAAGAACTGAAAGATATTCTTAAGTACCAATCAGTTCAGAAATATTACACAACTTCAGTCTTCCAAAATTTTTGACGTACCTCTTCAGAAAGGTACAGACATATCTCCCCTCTATCAGGAGAAAAGTTCAGAACTGAATAGACAGCCCTGTGATTGAAGAGGTTTACAAACTATATGCTTAGAGTCAGCAGTGGGAACCACACAGGTGTTTTTAACATTGATAATACTTATTTTGCTTACTTGTGTCTCACTTCTAAGCAACTGAATACTGTAAATAAAAATGTATGAAAAACACTGAAAGGAAGTTTGTATGATGGAGAGTCTGGAGCGTGCTTGAATTCAGAGCAGGTATGTGGATGTATTTCTCAATATGCAAGTATTTGCATGAGGTGTTAGAAAATCTGGTTTACAGCTGTTAGCCAACAGTAAGTTCCAAGAGACTGTACCGAAATAGACATAAAGTTTTTTTTGTAAAGTGGGTTTCTTTCTGTGTTTATGAAAGACTTTGACTGTGTCAAGAGTACAGAATTCAAAGCCACAGCAAACATCACATACACTTAACGATATAAATGTTTATTAGCAGAACATGATACCCTCACTAGCTCATGCATGGAAAATATATTAGCAAGTTCTACAGACACAATCACAATTACTGAAGTATTAAAGGTAGAAATTGTCTTGCCTCGAAGTTACTTTTTTGAAACACTATATGCAACAGCCTTTTCCAGGCATGTTGTGTAACTGTCTGGAGTACTGGCCTTACATTTCTTTTGACCAATGTCCATTGAGGTGTCAAACATGCACCCAAATATTCTTAATTCTTTTAATCACAAATACAAAGGGCAATCTGACTGAGATTGTCTTCCTACCACTCAAAAATCCAAGTGTTGTCAGGTTCTAGAAGAAGAATGAGGAAAGAAGCAGGCCATGAAAATAGTCTACCCTGGACAAGCAAGTTTAGTAGTTGTTTTTTTTTAAATACTTGGCCAAGTATATTCTATTAGAGGAATAGAACTGAACTACTGAACTGCCTTGATGTTAATGCCAAGTAGTTTGAGTGTTGCACCTTGTTAGTACCACACTGTGTGATTTGGCCAAATCACTTATTTAAGCAGCAGGTTACAATGTCTAACCTGTATGAGGAAACTACACTTGCAACTCCACTGTGTTCCTGTAGCATGCTGCTTGCTCAGACCAAATGAATATTTGGCATCATTGGTCAAAAACTCCCAAACTTCTGAAAGCTGTGTAATCAGAAGTCAGTACTTCTGAGGACACCTCATATCAAATACCAAATTAATTTTCATCTTAAGGCGTTTTTTTGTTTTGTTGTGTTTAAGTTTACCTGCATGAAGCTACATTCTGTTGTGTATTTCTCCATATGCTGTAAGAGATTAACTGCCTGTTCTGTTTATAAAACAGCATTTTTTAGTAAGACCAAGGTTTAAATACTTAACCTCTTGACAAATTCAAGCACTCTTAGGACTTCTTGTCTGGAAATGGTAAGTGCATCAATAAGCATTCGAAGTTCTGGAATTTCTCAGGTCTATGTTCTAGCCTGCAGTTTATCTGCATTTGAGCAATTCTATAGCTACACTGTAGAATACTAATCAAAGCAGCTTGGCTATTGATGAGAATACATGAATTCACAAAAAAATTAATAAATCCCATTAGTTTCTATAAGATTGGGTTCAGGCTTCCTTTGCTTCCAACTTAATAGCATTGAGTATTCTAAAATAAAGGAAAAAGCTTTTACTTTGCCCTGTCCCACCACATGCTGATTCTCTCCTACAACAGGACATCCTGCAATTTTGTTAAGTCTCCACTACAGCAGTGAGTGAGATAACTTTTAAAATGTAAATTCGAAACTTAAACAGAAGATTTACTTGCTATTATCATTCTCTGAAGTTGAGACAAAATTCAGTGAAGAAAACAGTATGCCAACATGGTTAAGTCACCTCAATCTACTGCTGTTCTATTTTACATCATTAAGCTAGAGCAGAACAAAACCTTAGCTCAGCAAGGTTATTAACTCACTTTTTCTTACTGCCAACTTCATGCCTATCTTTCTTTTCCTCAGCGCTTTCTCCATTGTGTTGTAACTGGTTGGTGTCCTGGGCTTCAGACCCTCCATTCAGAACCTTTGAACCTTTAAAATGAAAGTGCAGGAAAGCAGTACTGCAGACAGCAAAACTGTACTCAAAAGCCCCAGATAATTTCTTTATCAAATCAAGCATTATAAGTGTTTTCTCCTCACCTTGATACCCACACACCTGAAACAATACAAAAGACAGCAACTGATATGGTTTCAACTCCTGAAAATTCCATGCAAAGTGCCTCATCCCATAATTCTAGTAATGGGAACTGAACAGCGTACATCTTTCATGCAATTTCAAGTTCTTCTTGTACTTGCTATACTACAGATATAGGACTACTGCTTGTTTGTATTCTGACCAGTCAAAGAATATACTTCAGCAGTGAATTCTGTTTACTATTCTAACCTGGTCAGACCATTTATGGGGATTCTTGATACTTTTAACTGTACAAGTTAGTAGTCCACCACATATCATTTACTCTCAACTCTAACAAATAAATGTGTGTAATCAAAATATGAGAGTGTATATAAAAAGTAAAAGTGGTTAGTTATAGCATGCAATTTTCAAGCAGGAAAACAAAATATGGAGTAGAAGCTCTGGTGAAGTCCAAGCAGGAATACCTAACTTAATTTCAGTCATGACTACATGCTTTGCTCTGATATTACAAGCCAGTGAATTTTGAGTGAACTGCTGAGGAACAAATGACTAAGTCAGAACTGAATCCTATACTTCAAGTTCCAGGTTTATAAAAAAACCCCCTCTATTAAACTACTGTACTACAGCAAGAAAAAAATTCACGATGTTTCTCATCTGAATTCTTACAAGCTAAGACATGCTAAAAAGCAGACAAGATCATTTAAAGATGACATTCTAGTAGTGTATCTATTTACACTTGCTCAGAATCAATTCTGAACTTGAACGCCATGGGAGGCATTTAATAAAACAGTAAATGCTATAATCTCTTGTTACTAAAGGGAATCTGATGCTGTACATCAAGTACAATCAATTACATTATTGTATTTTGTAAAGATAGTCATAGTTCAGCAATTCAGTTTGGGCAGAAGAGTGCACACAAGGATTAGAATTTCTCCTTATAGCAAATAAAGAAAAAACTACTTCCCTAAAATATCCCCCTACTCTGACAGAAGTTCTTTCCATTCTCTGTGACTGGGTAACAATATGGTATTTTACTGTGTCTTGCTGAAGTTGTGTTAACCTTATCTGGAGTGGCTTCACCAGCCAGACAATGTGTAGGAAGTCTTTCCGTTTAGCCCTTTGTTAACGTATTCGTTGTGCTGATCACTGGTTTGGGGAAAGATCTGTATGGAACATCTACTACATCACACATTCTCTCACCATAAAATGTTTGGATTTTATCATCATCCTTGCTTCCATAGCAATTACAAATAAAGTAGCATATCAACTACAGTTTTTCTGAATCCTTGGCATCCTTTATCACCTCAATTACAGTAATTTGTTTATTCCAGATCCAGGTGTGTAATTTTCAAATGATTTCCTAAAACAGTTTTGCTCCCACAGTTCAAGTTCAAAGTAAATATAATTTCTGTGAGGTGCTTGTAGAAATTAAGGATCTAAATAATTTAAATAGATGGTTAGAATTCCTACATTTTCAAGGATTTAAATACATTTGAACATATTTGAAAAGGCAAGGTATCTATTTTACTACTGATGTATTACTGAGCATGCTTACTATGGAAAGCTTTCAATATTATGCTGTACTTGTACATTACTGATTTATCTGTGATAGTACTGTTAAGAGCATTGACATTTATTCTCCCATAATAGTAGTTCTGTTAGACTGAACTACTGAAGTTGCATCACAGGAGTAGTACAGAAGTACTTAAAAGTTGCTGCTACACAAGGTAGAGCGTGCATGATACAGGAAGAGGCTAATGAAGGGAATGAAGCAGCTGCAAGCTCCATTGACAGGTGGAAGTCTAGGTATGGGAGGAATGGAAGGTTTTGGCTGGGGTAGAGTTAGTTTTCTTCACAGTGTCTAGTATGGGCTGTGTTTTGGATTTGTTTTGGGTTGGTAATAGGGTAACAAGGTTCATAACGCAGAGATGTTTTTGTCATTGCTGAGCAGGGCTTACACAGAGCCAAGGAATTTTCTGCTTTTCATAATGCCAATGCTGGCAAGGAGCCTCAGGGTGCATGGGCAGCTGGGAGGGGACACAGCTGGGACAGGTGACCCAAACTGATCAAGGGGATATTCCATACCATATGACATCATGCTCAGTATATAAATTGAGGGGAAGAAGGGGGAAGAGGAGGGATGTTTGGAGTGATGGTGTTTCTCTTCCCAAGTCACTGTTATGTGTGATGGGGCCCTGCTCTCCTGGGGATGGCTGAGCACCTGCCTGCCCATGGGATGGATGAATTCCTTGTTTTGCTTTGCTTGTCTGTGTGGCTTTTGCTTTTCCTATTAAAATGTCTTTATTTCAACCTGTGAGTTTTCTATCACCCTTCTGATTCTCTCCCCAATCCACTGGTGGGTAACTGAGCAAGTGGCTGGGTGGGGCTTGGTTTCTGGCTGGGGTTAAACTGCAACAATGGTAGTATGTAATTCTACCTCATGTCTAATTTTTTTTTTTATCCTGTAATGTAATCAAGTTAGAAAATTTAAAGAAGTAAAAATGCTAAACTCAATTTTTACAAAAGCCTTTTCCTTCAGGTAATAAGAAATAACATGGCCATGGAAAACATTACACTCTTGAATTTGAAAGTTAGTTATAGCAGTTTTATCCTTGACTATTTCAGTTATGTAAAGGTTTTCATAGATGGGCAGAATTCCTACATCGCAGATGTTTTGAAGCTGTCTCAGAAATTAATAGAGACTAAGTCTTTTATATGACAAAAAACTAAAACCACATGACTTACCTGTTTGGTCCTTTTCCTTTTCCACCTTTTTGTTTGCTCCTTTCTTCCACTGTTCTTTGGTTTTGTTAGCTTCTTCATGCTGCTTCTGCTCAGCAAGTGATTTATTTAGTACTTGGGAAAGAACAGAATCTCCTTCCCCAACCAGAAACATGGTCTTGAACTTGTTATATAGCATTGTAGATTTCTCCATGATAACTTGGCTAACTTTGAATTTCCGTATCTGAAATCAAAGTAATAAAACAATGAGCTCCACTTAGGTATTTAAATGCCTATGTAATTTCATTACATGCTAGATGAAATTCTTCATTTGACCCGAAATGACAGACTTTCCCATTCTCTGATGTATCACAGAAACTAAGAACTCCCAGGTGGGGAGGGACCTTGAGGGATCTCCTTGTCCAACCCTTCATGGAAAATAGAACCAGGATCAGGTTAATCGAACCCCCTGTCCAACTGCATCTTGAAAACTTCCAGCGATGGGGACTCCTCCACATCCCTGGGGAGGCTGTTCCTGTGAACAGTTGTTCTCACTGTAAAAAAATTCATTTTTTAATATCAAGGTAAAACCTTTCCCAGTGCAACTTGTACCCATTACACCTCATCTTCCTCATATGTCTCCTTATGAAGAGAGAGCTTTGACACTCTCTTTGCAGCTGCCTTTTAAGGTGCTGGAATACTATGATGAGGTCCTCCCTTCAGGAAGGAAAGAACTAAACCCTTCAGTCTTTCCTTAAAAGGGAGGTTCTCCAGCCCTTTCATCATCTTGATGGCCTTCCTTTAGGTCCTCTCCAGCCTGTCTGCATCATCCTTGAACTGTAGGGACCCAAACTAGACATAGTATCCCAGTAATGAAAAAAAGCTGATATCGATTTAAAAAAACATATAGGTTACTTTAATTAACATTGCAAATCTCACCTTCTTAAGAGTTAGAATCATCTCTGTATGTTTCTGAGCTTGTTGCATTGTGACTTGAAGGGATGCAAGCTCATCAAGAGCCTCAATACACCTGTTCACATCCTGTATATAAACAAGAAATTAGTTTGAAGACTTAACTGACATGTTAGTAATCTTTAAGTAGCCATACTAAATTAATTTCCATGCTCACTGACACCTTCCTATAACATCCTTAATTTGACTATGTACTTAATTGTAGAATACTTTATGTAGTCAAACTTGCAAACAAAAATTTAACACCAGGTGCCTCTCAGCTAGGCAGATGGTATCTGAGTAACCTGTAACATTTAGAAAGAATTTTATCCTTTCAAAATACATACTCAAGTTTTATGCTAGTTTCATAATTCTAGTACTTCTATGCTTGAAGCTGTTCTGTCTAGTCAGTCTTTACCATGCACAATTTTTCACAAGTGATTTGCCACTGGGAAGGTAGTAAAGCATATTAAGTGGACTGCAGTTAATATAGAGAACTGTGTCTTTGCAGATTTTTCAGTTAAAAGTTTGATGAATGACACACTGTGTAGGACATACAGAAGGAATTATGTGAGCTTCTGATGCATTTCTAAGAACTAGTGTACTAAAGTCTTCTTTCTATAATACTTAGTTCTCATTTTCCATATCTTCTGCTAGTCTTTATTTTAATTACTACTTAGAACTCAAAAGAGTCATTGCTGGTACAAGTCACAATAATCTTCTGTATCTTGTATAAAGTTGTAGCTCCTGTTCTCAAAGGAAATCAATATTAAAAAAATTGACTATTTGGCTCATGACAGAATGATTTAGGCCAAATCATGAAAAAATGCTGAAGTGAGAGCTTCCTGAATTTTATTTAGGTGAACTGCTTTTTGAGACAAAGTATTGGCATAGACTTAATAAAATAATTTAAGAACAGGCAACACTGGAAACTAATGTTTCATACTAACACTGTGGTGTTAGCCTTGGCTAGCAGCCAGATGTCCACAACAGCCACTGCAAACAGGATGAGAAAGCTCATGGTCAAGATAAAGACAGGGATATTGCTTACCAGTTACTGTAATGGGCAAAACAGACTCTACTTAGGAAAATTAATTTATCATCAACTAAAATAGATGTGGGTTGTGAGAAACCAAGACAAACAGTAAACCAACACTTTTCTTTCCCTCCCTCTCCCATGCTCAACCTCACTCCAGACTCCCCTCCCCAGCCCAAGCAGTGCACAGTGGCAGAGGGTCAGTACATCACAGATCCTCTCTGCAACTCCTTCCCTCACACAGTCTCCTCTGCTTCAGGTTGGGCTCTCCCCATGATCTCCAGTACTTCAGACCAATCTCCAGCATGGGTTCTCAACAGGTCACAGTGTGGTCTCTTCCACAGGTTGCAAGGAGAATACCTACTCCAACAACACAGAGCACCTCCTCCCTTATTTTTTGACCTTGGTGCTTCCTCTGCTGTTTCTCACTTCTTCCTCCCCACCTCCTCCTCCTCTTCTCTGCCCAATGTGTTTTGCTCTCTGTTCAAGTAAGTTTCCATAGATACATCTCCATCCTGGCTGAGGGGCTCAGCCATACCCTGCAGGGTTCATCCACTGGAGCAGGCTGGAGCTATCCAGCACAAGACAGCCCCCTGCCCTCACTACCAGAACCTTGCTTCCAAAACCCAAAACAACTCTGTATTCCCAAGTTGTAGCAGCTTGCTGTTCCTCATGCTGCCATACTTCTTCACTCACACTCACACTTTCTTATCTTCACATTTTCTCCAGACTGAACACTCCCAGCTCTCTTTGCCTCCCCTTCTATGACACGTGCTCCAAGCCCTTAATCCATCTTTGTGACCCTTAAGTGGGTGCCCTACAGTAGGTCCATATCTCTATTGTTCCTGGGAGCCCAAAACACGATCCAGTGTCTCATCAGTGCCAAGAAGAGGGCACCCACCACCTCCTTCCATGTTCTGGCAACTCTAATGCAGCCTAGCATGCTGGTTGCCACTTTAGCCACAGAAGCAGATTGGTGGCTCATGCTAAGCTTGGTGTCCACTAACACCTCAGGTCATTTTCCCACAAACTGCTTTCCAGCCACTCAGTGTCCAGCCCGTGCTGGTACATGGGGTTGTTGTCCAAAGGTGCAGAACTGGAAATTAAGTTCATGAAGTTCCTGAAGGCCTATTTCTCCAGCCTGTCCAAACCTCTCTGGATGGCAGCACTCCCATCCAATCCTTGACTTCAGTTCCATATAATTTTCAAATTTGCTATAGGTGTGGTCTGTCCCATCATCCCAGTCATTAATGAGATATTTTAATAGTACTGACTACTGGTGACTGGTCTGTAGCTGGACTCCCTGCTACCAATCAGTCTTCTGTGCACTGCTGTTCAGCCAGTTTTCAGTCCACCTTCCTATCCACTTTTCTTAGTCCAGACTTCATGAGTCTGTCCTTGAGGCTGTTATGAGAGACTGTGTCAAAAGCCTTTTTAAACTTGACATAAACTGTGTCCCCTGCTCTCCTTCATTCACCAAGCCAGTCATCCCACAGAAGGATATCAGTTTGGTTAAGCATGATTTCATATTCATTAACCCATGCTGGCAACTCCCAGAGACCTTACTGTACTTTATATTATTGGAAACAGTTTCCAGGAGGATTTGTTCCATCACCTTTCAGGGGATCAGCATGGGACTGACTGGCCTGCAGTTTCCTAGACACTCCTGCAACGTGAGGGTGACATTTGCCTTCTTCAGTCCTCAGGAACCTCCCACTCATCACCATGATTTTTCAAAAATAAAGTGGTGTGGATGCACAATGACACTATTAAGCTCTCTCTGCACTCTTCAGTTTATTCTGCATCAGGTCTCACTTTGTTTAAGTGTTCTTTAATTTGATCCTTGTTCTCTGAGCATCAAGGCTTTCCCATTCTTGATCTTTCCACTGGTCTCAGGGACCTAGGATTCCTGAATGGAATTGTACTAGCAAACTGAGGTGAAGACACTGATTACCTTAGCCTTCTTTTTTACTAGGATCCCAACCCCATTCAGCAGCAGGCTCACATTTTCCTAGTCTTCCTTTTACTGGTGAGGTGCTTGAAGCTTTGTTGTCCCCCATTTCTCTCCCGAGATTTAACTCGAGGTGGGTTTTCATTTTCCTAAGCACATCCCTCCATGCTTGGACAGTGCTTGTATATTCCTCCCTGTTCACTTATCACTGCTTCCACTTCTTGTATGCTTCCTTTTTTGTGTCCTTACTATAGTCAGGAGCTCTTTGTTCATCTGTGCAGCCTTCCTGCCACATTTGGTTATTCCTTCCGCTTGTGAAGATGAATCAACCTTGAGAATTGCTAAAAGTGAGCCAGATCTCCTGGTCCCATCTTCTCTCCATCACAGTCTCTCAAGAGATTCTTCCAAGCAGATCTCCGTAGAGGTCAAAGTTTGCTCTCTGGAGTCCAGGGATGCAATCCTTTTTGCCCTGCTCCCTTCTACCAGTAACCTGAACTCCACCATTGCAGTCACTGCAGCCAAGGTTGCCCCTGACCTGCAAATGCCTGACAGCTCTTTGCTGTCTAGAAAAACCAGGTCCAGTAAGGTGTCTTGCCTTGTTACCTTCTTCATCACCTATGTTAGGAAATTACCACACTCCAGAAGCTTCCTGCATTGGTGTGTAAGTCTCATGCCCCTTCAGCAGATACCAGGATGTTTCAAGCCTCCAATTAGAACCAGAGGTGTATCCCAATTGTTTAAAGATGACTTCATTCTCTACTTCTCCCTGATTAGGTGATCTGCGGTTGACATCCTCAGGATATTACTCATATTGGTCTGCTCAATAATCCTGACACATAAGCTCTCAGTTGGCTTATTAACTGCCCCAGTGCAGAGCTACATGTTTTCACTGATGTTTCACAGAGTTCTTTCATCTTGTCTTCCCAGCACCCATCTTTCCTGAAGAACTTCTCACTGAATCTCTGATATCAGTGAAACCACAGCCCTGCAACTGCAGATATACAGTTCCCCTGGGTTGTTCCCCCTGCTGTAATGCATTAGTGTAAAGCCACCCCTAAGAGAAAAACAGTTGTGCTGACATTCCAGAAAAGTTGAAAGCTTTCCTCATAATGCTGTGCTGCCAGCACTTCCTCATTTCTGTGCTGAGGTGGTCATGACAATTCAGTCCTGTTTGGCAGACGAATGCTGTTGGTTACAAAGTCAGTCCTGTTTACATTACTCTGCTGACATCTGTTTATATCTGACTGCCATCCTGCTCCACACCACTTCCTCCTCTGCTACCATTCCTAGTTTGATGGTCTTCAACCAGGCTGGCCAGGTTGCCTCTTGGCAGCACGACTTTTGGGTGGATCCTGCTACCTCCTAGCACACTTATCCATTCCTTCACAAGTTCTTTTCTCAAGAAAGGAGGCAACCACCTGGGTCCCTATACCTTGACCATCACTCTCAGAGTCATGCAGTCATGCTTCATAATTTCCAAGCATCCCCTGACTACACCATTGGTAGCCAACACAAAATCAGCAGTAGCAAATAGTTTTATGGCCAGAAAGCTTTAAACATCTGCCAGTAATATTCCAAATCTGAAACTCCAACAAGCAACAGATTTCACTCACTTGACAGTGAGTGGAGTCAGCAGACTGGTGCCCCCAACCCCTTGCATCAGGAAGTCTGCCACTACTACACTCAATGTCTCTCCGATGTTTCCACATAGCTAAGCATGCTGATCTGGCACCAGATGCTTCATTTTACATCATTCCATCTGAATGTTTACAGTAAATAATTTATTATCAAGTATTTTCAAACAAAACCAATTTAATTTGCTGTCACTCATCTTTCACTGCCCACAGTAACCACATTTAAAGAGCAGTTATCTTTCAAATTTAAAGAATTCCTCTCATTTTCAGAATATTATTTAAAAACAAGCACACAATCACTTCCTACTGGAATTTGACATATAAATCAGTTTTTAAAAAAATATACTTACCAGATTATCAATTTTCAGGGAATTCTTTATTTCTGCATGTATCCTTTGAAGCCTAGAATCCATTGATGTTTCTGAAGATTAAAATAGTATGAATGAATATTTGATAATAATATCAGGTTTGTTTTTGCAGAAACGATTCTACAAATATAAGCTTCACACAGAAAGCAGAAGAATACGGGCAGGTATCCTACATGCAGGTGCACAATAAATACACCATAGGGCTTACTATCAGAAATAAAGTACACAGTTTTTTTAAAACTGAACATTATTAGCAACCCACTTAGTTTTCTCCTTGGGACTTAAAACTGAAAAGAATTTTCCATTCCAATACACAGCTTTCACACTCTAATTGTGGGCTAGTTTAACAAGAAGTTTTAATAAATACTAAGAGTTACAAAGCTGGAAGACTTAAGACAGGACACTTGGATATCAATGATTTGTTTTCAGTAAACTGGTCATGATTCAAGTCCAAATCCACCCAAATAAATGTTCCCAGTACACATGCTTCAGCAGGTGCGAAAGATTAACAAACGTGGTCTACTCTAATTCACACGCCGAATGCCTGTTTGGATTTGATACGTACTCTGAACAATACTTCACACAAACAGAGTTTCCTTCAAGGCCAATCCACCTTGGATGAGTTTTTGTTTTCCCCCTGCTGTGACACTATGTTGGCTGGAGTCTATGACACTGGATTTGTACTATACTACAAATTACAGCCAGTGGTTTGGATTGCCCTCAAAGATGGGAGTACTGAAAAAGGAGTTACTTATCCCTGTGAAGGTCAGTCTGCGAGTATGGGTCAGTAGAGAAGACCACGGCAACCTGAATCTAAGCCTCCGGCTTAGTAAGAGGTAGTATCTAAACACTTTCAAGAGGTCTCTCAGAGTACAGTGTTATGAGAAGATAGAAAGGAAAAAATGATGGGAATAACTGAAGTGATTCAGTTCAAAGAGTAAAAGCTTTTGTTTCTTGCTCACAAACAGAAGAGACCAAGGCTCAAAAACTCAAATGACAGTAAAGTCAGGATAGCCAAGACCTGTTCTAATGCACTTCAGAAAGAAAGAACACAGGCAAGAAATGCACTGTTTCACAGACCTGAATGGATCAGACATCCCAGCCCACACAGCCACCCTCAGCAGTAAATTTTGCCTAAAATATAACATGACCAAGAAGTACTGTTTAGCTTCTTTAAACTAACCTCTCTTCTTCTCAATCTTCTTAACTTCTGCTTTCTTGCCTTCTTCTTTACTCTGCCTATGAAAAATGTTAAAGTGTTTTTCCAATGTCGTACACCCTGCTTTTCATACTTTTTTTTCTAATTTTTGGATGAGATGCAAAATTTTGAAGCATTATCTCAGTAAAACATTGACATGCAAGAACACAAAGAGACAAACCTGGGTTTTCAAAGGCTGAAACAAAGTAACCAAATTAATTAGCTACTGCTAATAAGATACTGCTAATAAGATACTGCTGATAAGATACTGCTGATAAATCGTCCTACTCACAGCTGCTTTTCCCTAGAAGCAGAAAATTACAGGATTTTAAAAACAAGTCACATTTCCAAACCGTATTTTTTGGGGGGTTGCATGTATAAACTGGTAAAATGGCATTGTACAGAACTAACTTTTGGAGAAGGAAAATATTTTTATGAGGATAACAAAAAGAGTAAAACTATTTGACATTTCCATGGGGAATTATGGAAAGATCAATTAATCATAATCAGTTCCTATATGACTGATTTTCTCAAATAATTAAATGTAACAGTAAACATATCTTACAAGTGACCATAAAGATATCAGTAATAATTTAAATATTCTTGAAGGAAGTAGTAATAAGGAAAAAAGATTTACTGCAAATGCATTGAAATCTCCTGGATCTTTCTCCAATTGTATCACTGAAAATAACGCTGGGGATCATGAAAAGCAAAACAAAATTTGTCTCCATCTCAGTTACAGGATGAACACAGGCAGAAATCTTTCAAACACACTTTTAAACTCCTTACTCAGAGAAGATCATGAACTCCTGTTTAGCAATTCCTCAGTCTTGTCTTACTGAGGGGTTTAAAGGCCTCATTTTAGAATTTGCATGTTTCAGCATGTCATAACTAAATGTCCTGTGACTAATTTACTTCCTGTCACAGTAATATGTAGGCCTGCATGTCTCATCTTCCATGTTTCTTTCATAATCTATCCAGTTATAGAATCAACACTTTCAAAGTACATAAAACTAGTTTGCTTCAACTGGCAGCACAATCTTAACAGCAGAGACAAACTATGGTGTAAAGCACTTTAATTAAATAAAACCTAATGAAGTAGCTACAAAGACCAGAAAATGGATACTATGCTGACAAGCAAAGTAATCAAAACACATATCAGTCTATACTATTTTTAGTCAATATTGAGTTTTGTAATATTAGTCATCAGCTATAATTAAATTCATTATGCATTCAGAATCTACTTCTCATTTATCTTACTGAAACAAAAATCTATCTACCCTCCAATGCATAAAATATGACACCTATTTAAAAGTAGAAATTTGATTATTATAACTAAATCAATATATGACTCGATTTAGTTCGATTGCAGAAATCAATCAGCATGTGTCAGAGTTAAATACTGATATATTAAGAGCTGCTAAGCTTCTAAGGACAATTTAATATCTCTGAAGTTGCTACAGGCAAGTAGAATAACTATGTTAGGTTTCCAGAGGAGTGACAGGAAGGGGAGAAAAAAAAGGGGCTGGAGGATTAAAAAAAAAAAAAAAAGACCCCCACAAAAATAGATTCTTGTTAATGAACATGAAAAAGGTAGGATTTTGTTGTTACAGGTAAAGGGGACCGTTATTCTCTTCCTTTTTCTCCAAATTTTTACCTTGTTCTCCCATTCTTCTGCCCTCCCACCAACTGTGGGGATGGGAACATCATGCCTTTGTGGTGGCAGCTTCTTCATTCATTTGCAGAAAAGCTCTTGAAAATGAGTCAGATTTCTTCCTATTGTTCCCCTCCTCCTTCCCCCCCAGTTTCTGGCAGGATCTTCTCTCCATTCTTATGCTTGATTCATTTATGCTAAATTATTTTCCAAATGCAGACTGCTCTTGGTATCACTCAACTGGCTTTGCAGTGCTAGAGTAGAATAATGCTTAATTTTTTAACTTCTTCTGTCCAACAGCGTGTACTCCAGCTGCCAGACAGAGAAGGAAATGTTGTCCAGATAACCCTATGCATTCCACATCTGATCAAAAATCCATAACCATGACTTAAGAGGTCCTACCAGTCGTCAATCTAATGTATCTAAAAATTGTAAGAAAAATACATGGCTGTCCTGAACAGTTTTTCACACTGACCCCTTTATACATGGTTATTCTTAGGTTAGTTCTAAAAAGAACCACCAGTTGTCCTCTGCTAGGGATTCCAAGTCACTGAAAGATTGACATCACTTAATTTGTATGTTCATTTCTTCCCATCCTCCCACAAAAGAACATATGGTTTAGAGGAACTTTTTACTCTCCCCTTAAAAAGAAAAAATAGAGAAACAAAAAGGCAAGGGGAGAAAAACAGAACACAGTGCAAACAAGTTCGGAAGTTTTTCAAATATTGTCCCCTCCCATTAGGTTCAAAGTATTCCTACAACTTGTGGGCATCACACGTTAAAATACACTCACGATTCAGATTCTGCCTGTTCCTCCTGTTTACGCTTTCTTTCTGTTACTTCTCTCTCATGTTGGCCTCTTACAATGCCCCTTCTGTGCGCTGCCTGAAAGCTTCTTCCTCCTTTTTTCTTCTGTTTTTATTTGGTATTTAATGGTTGGAAAGAGAAAAGCGAGATTATTAAATTATTGTTTCCGTAAACAGATAAACCTACCTACACTGAGTATCCTTCTCTGCTCCATGGAGCAACCTGACTTTGTGGAAAGGTGGCTTTGCCTGAAACTAAATATAATTTCATTAGTCTTTTCTTCCTTTTTTCTTTTTATTGGAAGGCAATGCTAAGGACTAGAAAAATGAAGACATTACAAATTGTTGGCTAGGGACAGCTTTGTACCTTTCAAAAATGTGATTTCAAGCCAAATGTTCTCCAGATGCACCCAAGGAAAACAACATCTGTGTTTCAAGGAACATAGATAAAAAAAAAAAAGAAAAGCCTTCTGACAAAATAAAGGCTACATATAAATTCTTAAAGCATCTAAGAAAAGATGCTTTTCTTAGAAAATACTGCAAGTTCCTCCAAGAATTATTTGAGGAAATTAAGTTTTGAAACTTCTGTTCTATACATCTGTAAGCCAAGTCACAGGACTCCAAACTTCACTAAGATCTAGCTTTAACTTGAAGAAAGATCTTCAGTGATACTACTTTCCTTTATAATAAGTTTGTCAGGAAAGCAAAATTATACCTTGTCCCCTTCTTGTTCTTCTTCATCTTCAGAATCAGAAGCTGATGTAGAACCCACTTTTGCAACATTTTTCCTTTTTGGTTCAGCCTCTTTCTTTCCTTCCTTTTTATCAAATTCCTTCTTTGATTTCTCCTCTTCCTTCTGACTCTCCTCATCTTTTTTCCCTTGCTTTTTGGGCTTTTCTTCTGGTCCTTTTTTCTTTGACTTCTCCTCCTCATTAACACTAAAACACAGACAGTATTTAGGCACCATGTCCACTACCTACAGCGACTTTAAAAATGACACTTTAACTCAGTAAGCTGATTTTTTTAACCACAGAATACTAAAAACTATGAAATAAATTCACTTTCAGTTAATTTAATGCCTTTTGAAAAAATACTTTGTCTCCTTCTAAAATTAAAGCCTAGTAACTGTGGGGAAAAAACCCCATACAAATAAATAATTGCATGGAGGCTCCAATGAAACTAACTTTAATATAAGTGCATAGATCCAAACCCAAGAAGTTCGTGCTCAGCAGATTCTCCACATACATATGGGTCTGCAGGACCAAGAGTGCATATACTGTAAACTAGGTTTATAAAGTACCCTTATTTAAGGTGTACATATACCAAAACTGTGCATTTGCTAATTTATAGAAAAGTAAACCAATGCCCAACTTTTCCTCGAGTTTGCAGAAGCACTAAGGACTTGACATAAGAACTGAAGATGGCAAAACCAAAATTTAGGTAACTAATAGGGTTGGAATTCCATCAGAAGAGACTTCTGAAACAAAAAATGCAAGAAAAAAAAAAATCGCTATTTCGATTTTGTGTGATCTTGTATTTTCTCTTAGTAAATATCTTTCCTCTTCACTCAGCAGGAATTTTGCGCAGAATTTACAAGTTAGGAAAGTCAAGATTTTCTGTCGCTTGTTCCAGAAATGTAGTACCTTGAGTTACTCTGTATTATAACTTACTCTGTATTATAACTACATCAACAGAAAAAGTAACTCATACTGAGCACTAATGGGGCAAAACCAGGAACTCACTGCTAACTATGAAGTCTTAACATAAGGAACAACACTGTTTACAATGAAGAAACTTTAATTTTAGAATTAAGGAAAAAACCGTAACTCACAGGTCACCCTCAGAAAGACATGATGGTTTCACCAGCTTGGGTCTCCCTCTTGGTTTTGGAACTTTTACTTCAGAAGCTAGTAGTTATACAGAAATAACAGGTTAGTCCACAGCCACCACCTACTCCTTGTCTATGTGGAAAGATTCTTACTCAACAGACATAAGCTACCCTTAAATCAAATAAGTTAAAGTGTTGGTAGTTTTTCAGCTGACTGGTAAATTAAAAACTTTGGTGTTTTTCAGCCTCAGGTTCCAACTACCAATTCTTGTGCTTTTTACAAACCATACAGTTAGATTTGTTTCACACATTGCATAACTAATACAAACAAGTCTTAAATTAGACAATGAGAAAGTCTGAAATTAGAGAAAGAATTCACTTAGTGCCCACATTAATACAGTTTGTTATCCATATTTTTAGATGTATCATGGGACTTCTATCACTCTTCATGGTAACAACCCACTGTCAGGAAGTTCTACCACCACACTATAGTGCAGATCAAAACCCTGCATTTCCTCAGACTCAGCACATTCTTAGGAGTAAGACAAACAGCATGCCTGTCATCTTGGCACTTAAATACTTCAAATGCTTTTCCAGTACCACAGTGAACATGTGGTCAGGAAACCTAACACTCACTATTTAAAGTCTTGTTGGTCTTAGCACGGAGCACTGCTTAACAAGAGATGAGGGCATCATATCAACACCAGAAAAGGCTTTATAGTACACTTTCCAAAAAGGTATTTTATTCTGGAGGCAAAAGCATCTCTTATAAATCCTTTCCTGCTCTTACAGATAGCAGTTAGCAAAAAACAGCAAAAAATGGTAAAGATAAAACCACAAATATTAAAGATGTACATTTGGTACATGTAATGAAATGACAGAGGGGCATGAATTAATATTTAAATTTCCTAACAACTCCCAAGGCAAAAGTAAATAAGTCTATTTAACTGTGTTTGCACT
This sequence comes from Manacus vitellinus, assembly GCF_001715985.3. Lineage (NCBI taxonomy): Eukaryota > Metazoa > Chordata > Aves > Passeriformes > Pipridae > Manacus > Manacus vitellinus. Next base: position 364,526 of record NW_021939324.1, on the reverse strand, counting down.
GTTTTTACATTGTCAGCAGATACAGAAGACTAAATTATTTGTTTCCCTGGTTAGATGCTCATACAACATACTTAACTGCTGCAAGAACTGTTTTCTCTTGTATTAGTTAACGATCAAGATAATCTGCAAGCTTACCATAAAACTTAAAATAGATCACTGCTACTTGGAAAGAAACAGTCACTATAGTGCCACCAAATGATTCTAATTATACATTTTAAAAAAGCAAGTTGTATTGTTTTTTAATTTGTCTATCAACCTACAGACTGCCTTAAACATCTTTTCAAACAAGTCTCTCCAGCTCTTAGCTTTTTTTCCTTGTCCTCAGAGCTCCACCTACAGGTTTGTTGTTCCCCCAGTTCTCTTGTGTTTTATGGATATTCTAACACAATCAAAGTAGTTTGTAGACCTTTAATGTATATAAACCTTTATGGAGCAAAAATGCAGAGAGAGCTCTTATCACATATTTATACTTTAGCAGTATTTTATGAAGAAGGTTTTTCTAAAGGTAATAATTGTGTCCAAAACCAGTCTTTAATTTCAAAGACTGAGCATTAATGCTAACAATTTAAATCCATTTATGTCCTAAATTCATCAGTTTGAGATGAGGTTCTCATTATAATCTATTAGCAAAGCCCACCTTTAGCATGAAAAAATACTCTGTAGTACTTTAGGGGAAGGAGACAACTCCCTGACTAATTCTACACAGATATTTCTGTGGTGAAAAAAATTAGATAATTCTTCTGAAGTTACCTGCTGGTCTTCCTCTTTTGGGGCTTACTTTTGGAGACAGTGGCATAGGAGCTGCTGCTGCTCCCACTGCTGCTTCCTCAGCTTCAGCTCGTTTTTCAGACTAATTTAAAGAATGAATTTCACAAGTGAAAAAAAATACATGACCCCAGTATCTCAATTACTTTCTCAAACAAAAGTTTTAAACTTCTAGAAATAAATTATTATGCTATTGGTTGTACACATGAAAAAGTTTCCAAATTCAGTAACAGATTATATTTAAGTATTACTAATTTGACCCTCTCCATACCATCACTACCTGATAAGAAATGTTTCATATAAATTCAACCAGCCCATTCATCTTCAGAACAAACTTATCTTGGTACAATAAAGCAAAAATACTTACAAGTAATCTCCTTAAGATCACCATAACAGCACACCAAAACCCAGTTTTAAGCAGGCAAGTTCATATTTCCACCTCCCAAATACTCTTCTTTTACAGTATCCCATCATCACCCAAGCTGCATCAAAGTATCAAGGCAACAGGTGGAGCTATCCAGAAAAATACCTGCTTCCAGCTCTACAGACCAATGTTATTCACCATGAAAAATTGTATGTTGGCCTGCAGCAATGGGACATAATGACCTATATCTACACAGTCATTTCAGGGGGTTGGGTTGGAAAGATGGATAGAACTTATAACAAAAGATCTCGATGAAAAGATACCTATCTCCCTGCAGAAACACTCCCTATCCATACATACAGATGAAAGATCTCAACTGGAAAAAACAGTCAAGAATTTAGCATCTTGTATGCAGGACAACGAAGAGTATAGGTACAGCATGCAATTTACCTGAGACAAACATACTAGTCACAGATTTTCCCAAATTAAAGACATCACAAAATCACAAATTTGTGAAAAAGAGGAGCATTTCAGATATTGGTTCAGTGTGATAAAGATGTTAAAACATAGACTGTTTTATTAGCAGTCTAGCAACAGTTTATATCTTATTTTTTTCTTACTTGTAATAGTTTTTTTGGGAAAGATGGGAACTCCATATTCCACATCAAGTTCAAACAGAATTAAGACTTGTAAAACACACTCTGGGAAAACTTTCATTTCCACAAATCTTTCTGACATTTAAAAAAGGGGAGAAGGGTGTCAAGCACTTCAACTTATGCATAATCTGTCATTAAAGAAAATAACATTCAGTATTATCACAGCTGAAAAATTCCGGTAAGGGAACTAATTAAATGTGTTGTTACCTTTCTTTTTCTTCCTCTTCTAGCAACTTTAGTAATAGAAGCATCATTTGTTTTCACCACATCCTGTGAAGATTAAAAACAGTCCAAAGAGTCTTAACAAAACAAAGATATATATTGAGATTATTCTAAGTATTTTTCACAACTGAAACCTCTAGTACATAGTTTAAACAAGAATCCTGTAACGTACATGAAGACACTTCCTGCTTTTAAATTATTAAAATCATGATTATGGTTTTAAACTGAATAAGGGTAGGTTTAGATTAGATATTAGATAGAAATTCTTTACTGTAAGGGTGGTGAAGCACTGGAACAGGTTGCCCAAAGAAGCTATGGATGCACCATCCCTGGAAGTGCTCAAGGCCAGGTTGGACAGGGCTTTGAACAACCTGTTCTAGTGGAAGATGTGCCTGCCCATGGCAGTGCGATCGGAACCAGATGATCTTTAAGGTCCCTTCCAACTCAAACCATTCTATGATTATCTGGTACTCAGGACTTTTTCCTGAAAGATAAAAAAATAAACTAAGTACTAAATAATATTCTGTTCTAAATAAAGGTATGTAGTGATGTTTCAGTCTGTCTGAAGTCTTTATTTAGTCCTCAAAAAAAGTACATTTGCAATACAGAGTAAGTGATAAAACCCACGGTGTTCTACCAGTTTTAATTCAACTCATAGAAAAGTCAGACTAAGTTTCCCCTCTGAAGAAAACTACAGTTCCTGGGAGCTTCAATGAGAGGTCTAAACATGAGTGAACACACAGAAAGTTTTATATAATTAAACAACTCCTGAGACTGTCACAGTAGTAATAACTATAGTGTCTGAATACTCAGTAATAGATTTACACCAATCAACATATTAAGATCTTTACTGGTACACAGAAAAAGCTCTAACATACTTCTTTAATGTTTTTGTCTGAAGGCGGATCATCTTCCTTTGAAGTATCCATCTCCTTTTCTTCTGTTTCAGCTTCCGTAGGTAAGTTATTATCCCCCTTAGGGGATAACTGCAAAGGGAGTCAACACGGGGTAAGAAAAAATGCATTAGGAGTATTTTACAGTGAAAAGAGAACATGCAAATTACTATCAGGATGTTCTTCACTTTAAATAGTTTAAGAAGGTAGTGTACTGGAACACTTCCTCCTGCAGCATCTCTCTTACAAGGAAAGGCTGAGGGAGCTGGGCCTGTTCAGTCTTGACAAGAGACAACTGAGAGGGGACCTCATCAATGTCTCTAAGTATCTGAAAAGAGGGTGTCAAGAGGATGGAGCCATGCTCTTCCAGGTGGTGCCAAGCAATAGGATAAGAGGCAATGGGCAGAAACTGATGCACAGGAAGTTCCATCTGTACATGAGGAAGAATTTTACTGTGAGGGTGACCATGCACTGGACCAGATAGCTTAGGGAGGTTGTGAAGTCTCCCTCACTGGAGATAATTAAGAACCATCTAAATGTAATTCTGTTCCAAATGCTGTAGGATGACCCTGCTTAAGCAGAGGGTGGGACCAGATGACCCACTGTGGTTCCTTCCAACCTGACACATTCTGTCATTCTGTGTTGAATAACCCTTTGTCTAGTTCAGCCCACCTGTTGTGGCCATACCTCCCACGTGTTCTTGTGAACCTGCTTGGCAAAAACTAAAACAGCGTGTTATTGTTGTTATATAATAATATAATATATCATAATAATAATATATTATAATAACAGTGTGTTATTATTGTCATACTAAATCAAAAATACAGTATTGCCCCAGCTACTAAGAAGAAAACTAACTCCATCCCAGCCAAAACCAGGACAAGTAGTAAACAGACCACAAACAGGTTGTTTCAGCATTTATAGATTGTAATTTCTGCCTTTTTTCCTGTTTTGTTGGGGTTTTTAAACCTTAAAAATACTAGGTTTTGTTTCAGGTAAGCAGTTAAGTCTTGAAAAAATCAAGTGTTCATAATAATTTACTTGAAAATAATCAACATTTCCTTGCTACCTATGTATCTGTGTGTTTTTAAGATTTTCAGTTCTTTCAACTTGAATACTAGTGCCTTATCCCACTTGCAAGCCCTTCTTTTGCAATTCCTTTTTAAAGTAGCTAGTTTTTAAGATCTCAACATTAAACAAAGCAACTATCACACAATATTCCTAATTACCTGAACACATGTAATATCACTGAATCTTTTTACAGAATACAATTTTAAGACAGAAGAATTATTGGCTCTCTAAAACCAGAGGAAACTAGAGCACAAGGACTGGTTAACAGAATTTTATAGCTTTATTACTATAAAAAGAGAAGAAATTTGCTCCATATTTTGCCTTAAGCTGATTGGGACTAATTACAGAAATCTAGGTAAAAGGACCCGTTCAGGATCTTCCACTCCATCTTCATGTTTAAATTGCTCTTACATCTTCCTGTTTCTCTTCCACACTACCAGCACTAAACAGCCTAAAAGCACTTTTCATGAGAAACATGAAGCTTAAGTCATTGGCATCCCCACTAGCACATATTGCTTGAGGCATAAATTCACAGTGAAGCAAACTGATTAATCAGCCCAGTTTAAAAAAAGTTTCCCCCTTGCAGTAGCAAATACTAAGAACAAATGCTTTTATCAGCAGCGTGCATGGGCAAGAACAGCATTGGTTTACTAACACTGTCAGCAAATTATGTGTTGAAGAGTGCTCCTAAGGTATAGTAGATAGAACCCAAATCACCCTTAACTTCTGCATGTGGAAGTAGTAAATAAGGAACTCTAGACAGTAACAAGTTGGGAGAAATAATCCATCAATAACCCTGTAGTCTCCAACTCATCAAAACAACTCTCAACATTATCTTATCAGTATACTACCAGTAGACTAACTTTTTTCCTCCAATCAGAGGACTTTTTTATTCTTGAATAAACAAGCCATTACAGCTACTGGACACTAACCCCAGAGAAGGAACACCTGCTATGTGTTTGACACACTGTAAATTGCTCAGTTGCTGCTATGAATCAATATTAAAGGATGGCCAACAACACTTACAGAAAAACTACATTAAAATCTGTGTAAATAATCAAAATGAAAACAGGTAGAATAAAGGCAAGTCTATTCAAAACAGACTGTTATTTAAGTTAATGGCACCACTTATCGTGTAGAGTAGTAATTTCCAAAAATTAGTTAGAAATAAATGAGATACGATAAATGTACTAGTCCCACCTGCATCACAATTTTTCTCACTTTAGGATTCTATTCTTCTTAAAAACACTGAGAAGAGTTGACAAAACCCAACATCTCTTCCATGCCATATGAAAAATTCTCCCATATGGATGTAACAAAACACTCAAGAATAGAGAAAGTTCAAAGTAGTGTACTACACTAGTATTATTAATTGTACAGTATGCAAGGAGGCTTCACCTCCTACAGTACAAACTACATATAGCATCAGTAAGCTGAAACAATGATGTTTCAGGCAGAAAAACATTTTTCTTTTTAGTATGAATACAATATATTTTAAAAGAATTAAATCTTGTTTTGGAAGGATTCTAAGGTATGCAGACATTTACAAAGTGAAGAAGTTGAACTCTGTATAAACTACTGTATACTGATGACTCACAGATACTTTTATGACTCAAGAGTTGAACTGATACAGCTATGAAATCATCTATATTTTGATTATTTGATTAAGAGTATGGCCAAATTCAAACTGATTCTTATAATCTGTTCTGGCAAACACAATGAAGTACCCTTTCAGCCATGACAGACCCTAATGATCTGTTTGGCTTTTCAACAAAAGCCATCATAATTTTAAGTGACAGTCATACCTGTCTATGGTACTAAAAATTCTTCAAAAACTCAAAACCAGAAACTTTAAGCTAATTCTTGGTGATCAGTTCCAACTTCTCCTGCCCAGGAAGTACCATATGAATTTAATTCATTATTATTTAGAAATATAGGCTGGTAAGAAAATTAATTTTCAAAAACACATATAGTACCATAAAAGGAATACAGAAAGACAAAAATATTACTGTAAGTATATCTGAAAAGAAATAAATGCAAGACAGTTACAACAGTAAGCCACTATTAGTTTAAAATATTTAGGTAAAAACTTGGCAATAAAAATGTTTCTGGCAGAATAAAGCAGAAATTCAGTCACTTACTTTTGGGACAGAACACTTTTTTTTTTTGGCTCCTGCTTTTTCTTCACTCCCTTCAGCAGACTCCTGACTGCTTTCTTCAACAGTTTCATTGATAGGAGTGTTAATGGTTGGATGGGGCTTCAATATAACAAAAACATCAAAAATGATGTTTAATTTAAATTGCAACTTCCTTATTAAACTTTCAAGCTCTAATGCTGTAACAACTTATTTCCACATTACTAATACTGCAATAGAGGGTTTTTCTTATGTGTAATATACCTGAAAGGTAAAAAATTTTAAAAGTTTGTTTTGATCGAATACAGCTTCTGATGCAACTGTAAAGAAGTACATTTTTTAATAATCTACTGATTCTAAGTAAGCCAACTACCCATTCCTAAAACGTAAGCAGAAAATATTACAGCAAGGTAATTACAGAATTAAAGTTAAAACCACAGAAACAGAGGAGATAAGGCCTAAAATACTCCTTTTTATTCAATTACATTGTTTATGGCTTTCTCCCTCTTACATATTAGCTGCTTCAAACAAAGCAGGCATTTTTAATTTTTCCCCCATTGAGGATGTGGGTTTGGGTTTAAGCAGAAGCCACAGGCTCCTTTTTCCAACTCCCTTACTAGCAGTTACAAGAAACATCTGCAAAGTATAAATACTGCTCTCAGAACATTCCAGTTCTGGGAATCAAACAGAAAATATGGGGCTCTCAGAAGGCCATACTAAAACTATGCCCCGTAAAAGGACAGAAAAACTATGAACAGAATTGCAAGGGAATCCCCCTCCTTTTATTATCTTGCATCCAGAACAAAAACTCGTTTCTGCCAACATCTTCATTCCCCTCTGACCATACCCACTACTTGTCTAAACACAAAATTATCTACTCATTCTGAATTTTTAAGCTCTGACACCTACTGTGTTTCCTGCTACTGTCCAGTAACTGTGTTTCACTTAGCTCTAAGAATATTTCTTAAAATCAAAGAATTGGATGCAGATAAAACAAAGAGATCGAGGAATGTCTTAAGATACATTAATCTCCAAGACCTCACCTAAAAAGTTGTCCATTCACCTATGCACTGAATACCAGAACACATTAGCAGGCCATAGTGCACTATTCTACTTTAAAATGCTACTGGGAAAACAGTGTATTTACTCATCAGTGTCTACATTACCTTTCCTCTCAGTTTTCATAAGCAACTACTTGTCTTCACTTTTGAGATCCCTCGCTGCCTACACTGATTGCTCATGCTCTGCAACAGCGGGCAGGTGCTGGTGACATGGGTGGAACACAGTCTGAGCTGGCCTGGGTAACTGGCTGGCAAGGGGTGAACTGACCCACCCAACACCCCACCTCACCTGGGAGCACATGGTAACTCCACCCAAGTGGCAAATGAGAAGAAGATGGATGAGACAGAGGGATGCTCATGCACAGAACAATATGCATGCACAGGGCACGAGGGACTCCAGGGAAAAAGAGATGCTACATCATGATGGTGGTAAGTGAAGGCACACAAGGCATTGCTCAAGCCAAGCTCCAGCCCAGAGGGGCTGCCTGAAGTTGAGGAGTACAAGTAGTGCAGATAGCTTATGCCACTGCAGATTGAACTGTGGGTGGCAGGAGCACGAGGCAAGAGACCTTGAACTGGCTCCGACCCCTTACATAATGAAGTGCACAGGGACCTGTGGCACCAGCCAGGTGACCAGACACTCAGAGATACAACAGGAGACAAGGACTCAGCTAGAAGACTCCGCACTTCCAGGCTTAGCCTGTAAGGGTATAAATATCCAGGGCTTCATTTGTTTGGGGTCCCTCCCAGGAAGCACCCAACTCTATTTTTCTGTGGTTGCACCATGATTAAATTATTTTAAGGATCCAGACGTCTGAGACTCTGCTAAAGGAAATCAAGGGTTGAGACAAAAAGAAAACCTGTCTGACTGTGTGAGCGTGGGGTGTGCAGGGAGTTGACAGAGCACCTGTCGGATCACTGGAGCTTTCTGCTGCTCAGGTGGTGTGAGTGTGAGTGCCAGGGCGGAAAAAACTAAATCATTAGTGTTATCAAGAGGATTCTTACACTAAATGCAAAATACAGCACTGCACCAGCTACTAAGAAGAAATCTAATTCTATTCCAGGCGAAACCAGGCCATTACAATCAAGCTCACTTAAACATGCATTCCCCCTTAAGTTCATCAGGGCTGAACAGTCCCAGCCCTCTGAGCCTCACAGCAGAGATGCTTCAGTCCATCATCTTCATGGGTTTCTCTGTCCAGTATGTCTATGTTCCTCTTGTACTGAGTAGCCCACAACTGGATACAGGACTCCATCCCTACTTAGAAAAATTTCTTTTTCCAGTAATTTTAAGGCTCACTTATAGGAGATTTTAAATAAAACCTGTGGAACAAAAAGCTTTTTTTTTTCCTTTTAAGTAAAAATTGCAAAGAATAACCCAATGGCTCTAGATAGAATCTGACAAAGAAAGACGCTGTGAAAAGTGCTACTGCTGAAGCTGAAGAATCTGAATGGAACTCAAAAGGTAAAAGGACCACCCCATGGAAAAGCTGCTACACTAAGAAAACAGTCTGCACATATCTCTTGGCAGCATGTTACGTTATTTCTATTTGGACACGTATTTAGGAATGTCTGAGACGCTACTGGAAGCACTGCTTTATGGAAGTGACTGATTCCTGTAGTGAACAAAACATTAGACAAACCTGTTACTGTTGAATACTTATACCCAGATATTCATTTAGTTAGAATGACTGGTAACATACAAGTTACAGTTCACAACTGCCTCAGCCACCCACGAGCATTTCTTAATTGTCACAATGAGGACAGAGAGAAGATACAACTTGTATCTTATGGCAGAGTCATAGTTTGAAATTGTCCCCCGCTCCGAGAGTTTGGGGGGGCTCAGAGGTGATTTGGTGCCAGGGCAGCGTTCCCTGGAGAGCCAATCACCGTCCCTTTTGAGCTTCTGCTCAAAACCATATATACACAGCACCAGAAGCAGTTGGCAGCGTTGTGCTGTTGGTGTCTGCTGCGTGTAGGTGCAGAAGGCGAGGGTGCGGCTGGGCTCCTTCCTTCCCCCCTCTGGGGGGGCAGAGGGGAGCCCTGCGGCCCCACCAGCTCTGCCTAGGCCAGAGTTGGAGGCAGCATTGAAGTGAGTGTTTGTGAGGCTTGAAAGTTTCTCTCCGGTGTTAGTATAAATTGCGGGAAAGGGTGGGGGAGCCTGAAAACTGGATTTTAGATTTCTAATGTGGCTCAAACTGCTACAGGTAGCAGAAAAAAATCTGTCCCTTATGATTACAGTCCTTCTCACTGTCATGAGGGGATTAGCATCTCCCCATATCCTGAACCAAAAAACTGTACATCTGGAATACATCAGCTCTCAACAACACTTCAGAAACTCCTTAATCTTTATCCATGTTCTCTTTCAAACTAGAAACACAGTAACTTGGGATATCTTATGAAGCAGCAATTAACTGCTGCTGAAATGGCAACCTGGCATGTGTAAGTGCAGCAAATAAAAGATAATTCTTTTTCTTATTACTGCAGTATTGCCTAGAAGACCCAGTATGTGATCAGGGTCAGTGTACATCCAGTGTGCATAACAAAACTAAGAGCTCACAGAATGTTCAGAGAAGGTAGGCAAAGACAAAACTAGCAAGGCAATTTCTTTGTCTTCAGATCAAATTTGGGTCTTTTTATGGGTAGCATTGCACAACTCAGTCTAAGCTTGGAAGACTTACCAAGAGGTAAGAAATGAGGAACTACTGACGGACAAAAATTGAATAAAGTCATGCGACAGGGGGTAAAAAGCAGACATCACATTGCTTCCAACTGCTAGAATGAAAATACTGCACACTAGGAAAGGATGTACTGAAATCTTACAAGGATACTTGTGGAGAAAGGTACTTGGTTTTAGAATACAGAGACAAATAAAGTGACCAAGATTTCAAAAAAACACCGCTTTTCAAGCACAGTTCCAAAAATAAGTATCTCAGGAATACATATAGTTGTAAGTATGTTTATGTACATAGTTAAAAGTAAAACCTGAGGTGCACTGTAAAAAGTGTTAAACTTTTAGCCTTGTGCTCCAAAACTGTCAACATGATCTCTCATGAGCTTACTATGCTAAGCGGATAGCCCAAACCACCACACTCCATCTGAACAAACCCCATCTCTTTATGCTATCAATACTAGACACCAATTAAAAAAAATTAAAAATTTTAAAATATACGAAAATTAGTCTAACTTGCAGTTAAGTAAGAGCAATAATTTATAACCCTACAGCAGGAAAGCACTTATTGCCTTTCTCCCTTCCCACAAAAGCAACAAAGATTTGCAGCCTCTGCATAACTTACCTGCTGATGAGAGAATTTCACTTTGGGATTATTGTCAATTTCCCACAACCCTTCATTAAAACCCTTTCTTTTATTTGGTTTGCCATATTTATCTTTATTTTCTGAGTAAGGGAATATGTCCTTTGGTCCCAAAAATGCCCTTAAGGAGAGAAAGAACAAAATTCACATTTTCAATGGTTAGTCTTTTCAAAGAAGTATCGACCAAATGTTATTAAGATATTAAATTCATCACTACTGTAACAACTATTCTGCTACATAAACATCCTCAGTTTTTTAAACTTTCACTTTCAACAGCCCAAGGTTTCCCTTACTGCCACCACACATATATAGACTTCCCTCCTTCCCAGAGTGTTGAGCGTCTAAGCGAGAAGTGGTCAATGCTGCATCTTAAGATTGCAGCTGACAGGTCAACCACCTACTGTGAACCAGATCAACTAAAAACCATCTAGCTTACAAACAAACAGAAAGAGCAATTGCTTCCTTAGGAGAAAAAAAAAAATCAGGCTTAAGTGTGAGGAATAAAGAATCCTTGAATCTGGACAACGAAAAGCAAGAGCACAAGCTAAAGGAGATGAAATGGTTTCAACATTTCAAAATTATTAAATTAAAAATAAGTTAAAATTTAAAGCTTAAGAATATGGTTTGGGGCGTGAAAAAACACCACCTGAATACACTGACTGCCCACATCTTTTCAAGAATGCTATGCAATTCAGCATTAATTCAGTAGTTTTCTAGAGGGTAACAGGACCTCATAACTTGATTCATGAAAGTTAAATAATAAAAACTTTAAGGTGTTTCTTATTTTAAGCTTCTCCACACGCCATTTTCTTCATGAAGTAAACATGAAAACGATTTTACGTAATATACTCTTGTAGTAGAGGTCTTGATGCTCCCTGGGTATCTTTCAGACAAAGACAGACTCCTGCACAGCGCTATCCCTATTGTAAGCTAACGAATGATTTTACCTATTAGCTTTTCTCATATGATAAAGTCACAGTATCCACTACTAGCTTCCCAGAGTCAGACTTCAGAAAACAAGGTACCATGTTACTGAGAACCAATTTTCTGGTTCAAGCTGAAGAACAAAGACTATTTAATTCCTGCTCTCCCTTCACGACCTTTCGAAGTAAGGATTTCACCATAGCAATCCATATGCTGCTACCAGAAAAAGACCACCCTTTGGTGGTACCTTCTGAATTTCACTCTTTGCCTAGATATAGCTTTGTCCGATTGCAAATATATGAGATCCAACTATTTGAAAAGTTGCAGGTATTTGCTTTCTAAAGTATTGGAAGAGTTAATTAAGTACTTTTAAGCTCCACTCCACTATTTCCTTCATCATCCTTAAAAAAAAGAGCTACTTGAGACTTACACCCTACTAAACAAAGGAGAAAAAAAAAGAACATCTCATAGAAAGCTTAAACATTTTCACTCCGACAGTAAACACTCACCTATGTGCACAAGGTATTAAGTAAGCCACTGTCAGAACAGACTGCAAATCACCTACCTCTTGGTAAGAGACAGAGACAATTCAGCCAGTGTGGGAAATGTGCACCTGCAAAGCCTATTTACCCAGACCAAAAAAGATGGGGAGGAAGACAAAGAGAAACCGGAAGGGCAAAAAACTGGAAAAACACTGCCTCCCTTCTTCCCTGTCCTTTTTCCAAAGTCTGTAAGCCTCTACCCATATTGATCAGACATTGAAAAACATCTGAAACCAGCTGCTGTGAAAATGTCATGGTGCTGACTGGGTTGCTGTAGTTAAATCCCCATATACCAAAAAAGAAAAAGAAACAAGAAAATTGAATGAAGAGAGATTATCCTAATACACAGGCTCCAGAAACTAGAGTTCAGTGTGACCTTCTCTCTGTGACCAAATAAAATTTGCACTGATGTGTTTCCTGGCACAACATATTCAAATGAAGCTTTTATTAAAATACTGTTTATTTTATTACTCTCCCCAAGCAGCACAACAGTTGGGTTTTTTTGAAAAAATTATGAGAAAACAAAGAAAAAAGTACAAGATTATACTTGTTTGCAGTAATCTGCAAAACTGAATTAATATTATTCCTAAAAGTCAAGTAAGAATTACCCCCAAAGCAGTCTTGTTTTCCTTTTTCCCCACAGTTCCGTTTTTGTGTTGTAGCTATCCACTTTTTAGCATAATCAAACTAATTTTGTGGATTTTCAGAGTTGCCACTACTTACAGTAAGCTGAACTGTATATGTACAGCCTACTAACATGCTGGAGGTACAGAGTGTCTAACTTTGCACAGGTGTGTAAGAATTAACTGTGAGAAGCACAGCAGAGAACAAGTTTACCAAATTTACTTTATTTCTCAGAAAAAGTACAGAAAATTGTTAACTCGATGTAATTCCTGATGGATCACTAAGTCACTATTTACAACTACAAACCTAAACAAAACATGGAATATCATTCTCCAATTTTACCTGATCTGTTCCTTCCTATTGTTACTTACAGGTACCTGCTGTAAGCAGTAAGTGAAAAAAAGAAGTATAAGAGCTTCACCTGCTACCACTTTACAGAGCACTAGGTAAACAAACATGCTTAACAAACATCAGGAGACAGCTGGGTCATGGAACACCCTGTACATTACTATATGTATGAAATGAAGGCAAGAAGTTTCTCTTTATTCTAAGGATCTCTGAAATGCAGCAAACTGGAACCCACAGCCTAACAAAAAACAATCGCAGTAAAACTTTATTTTGTAACCATATCAATGAGTGAGGACTAGACATTTCAAATTTACTCACGTAAAGTACAAAAAAAACCCCAGTCACCAAACCTTCCAAACCCGCACATCTCTCAGGAGCCTAAGCTAAATCTGAAGTTGGCCATGATGCCTCACAAAATTTGCAAAGATATTTTTAAAGCTTTAGATAAGGAGTTCTGTCTCCCTTATATTCAACCTGTATTCCTAAACTTACAACTGCACAAAGCCTCAGTGCAATACAGAATGACACACATATTATCAGGAACAGAATCAAAGCAGTATCACGTTTCAGTGGCAAAAAAAAAAAAACTAAGAAAAAAAGGCAACCTGCCACATTGTTTAAAATGGTAATTAAAAAAATGGACAAGACAAACCTCGCTACATTGAATCAAATTCCAGGAACCCCTCTTTACTCACAAAACCACACATACACACAAACCACAACCAAACTAAAAACATTAAAGTCATCAAACGATCTACTGAAAGATGAGACCACTTAAAAAACAAAACCATACGGGCCAAGCATATAGAAATATTTTTCATCAGAAAAATCACTTCTTAAAAAAAAGAACAAAGTAATAAGTGATGTCAAGAGAGTAAGGGATGATTATTCTTTAATTCAACTTCTTGTCTAAGCGTGGCTTACTAAAAGATAGATGCAAACTACTAGATTAAGGTAATTTCAATAAATTTAATAAAATGAAGAGAAAAAAGCAAGGTCTTGCCACAAAACGGAAGAAATGGGAATACTTGTATACACAACTTTTATCTCTGACCTTCCATTTTATTAAGAAAAACAGAAGAATTAAAAGCACACCAGTACAGGTTTTAGTTTAGGATTTTTTTAAAATAACTCAACAAATGGAGCACTGAACCTGACGTTATAGATCTACACTAACACAACCAGTCATGCTACAAAGTAACACAATACCTTTCAAAAAGACAGAACTGCATAAATCCCAGCATATTAACAATCAAATTCAGCAGTGGAAGACATACAGTCCCTCAAAGCAAATGCTGAGAGTCCCCAGAGATCAGTATTTTGCTGGCTGACAGGTGTAAAGCTAACTGCACTTCCTCATTTTTCTCTATAGATCTCATAAAAAATAACAACACCCACAATCCAAAACCTCTCTAGAAAAAAAAAACACAACAAAACCAACCCCAATATATGATCATCTGTGTGTTTCTCAAATTTTGACTACTTCGCCGTTCTCAGCCTTATTTCACTTTCTTTCAGAATATATTATTGAGCATTTTGAGGATATATAGGACTATAATTAAAACTCATTACTGAAAAAGGAAAAAACCCATCAGTCATACTACTGTGCGTATGATTTTTTTCCTTCTGATTAACAAAGTGTACACGGTATGCTTATGGTCTACTGTTCACTTGAACAGTTTAAGCAAATGTTAGAGAAGCATGTCTTGACAAAAGAGATTAATTTAGGAAGAGCTGGTCTGTTAATTAATACAACAGTTAAAAATACATTACATTCAGAGAAGATGATAACTTCTTGTCACTACATTTTAGAATGAAAAAAATATGCCCCTAAATATAAAGGACTTACGTCTCATGGGTGCCAAAAAAGAAAATAGGCATTTTATTCATAGGAGGTTTTACTGCTCCATCAGGAACTTCATCCACCTAAGGAAAACACAGACCATAATTCAAGTCAAATAACAGTTAAGAACTGTCTGGGGGAAATAAGTAAAAGCATTCAGCATTAAACAGGAATAAAAAAGCTTCTTTACAGAGAAGTAAAGTAGGTCTTGAGAGCTCTTTTTAGATGTATGTTAAAAAAATACAGCAGAATCAAAAACAGTATTAGCAACAATTGAAAATGACAACACTTCTAATTTACAGCAACACTCTTCATATGACTACTTCTTTTGAAGGGAGAGATATGATGCGCTACAGGTAAAAAGCACAACTCAATTCCATACATGTACCTCCCTTCCTTAAGCAAAAGCAACAGAAAGACTTCCCACCCTTATGCTGACTTGATAACTTGCTGAAGTTCAAGTACTACCAAAAGCATAATAAACTTTAAAAAAACCCCAAACAACTCCTAAGTCAGCATCTTAGCTAAATACTGTTTTAGCTACATTTCCACAGCCATCAAATGACCCACAGCAGTCCCAGAACCTGGCATGCCTCTTCCATGGGTGCAAGGAGAGCCTACTAAAGGACTGGACAAGCTACTACATAAACTTAGCCTATTTAACAGGAAGCATGGTAAAAATAGCTGACTTAGGAGTAACACTGTCAGAACTTCGTATTTTCCTTTAGCCAAAGAAGAGTAGTTATCTGGGAACAGTATTTTTGCAGTTAGGGGCCTGCACGGCTCCAGCATCACACTACCATAGAGAGGTCTTCATTCCTGAAAGCCGAGTTACACAAATTAGGACAACTAATCACTACTGAACAGGGCTACTTGTTCGCAGTAGTACTTGTTAGGGGCCTGCAGTGTGACTGAGAAGCCGCTTCCACTCTCGGAAGTACGGCCGTGCCCTCACTCAGAGGAGGGAGGCTGGAGGCCGGAGGCCCTGTCCCGCACAGGTGTGTGAGCGCATCCCGCACAGAACAGAGGAGGGCGACGAGGGGGAGTCTTACCCGGGCCGGCCAATGCGGATAACCTTTCATCTTGGCAAAGATCAGGTCTCCAGGTTTGAAATCTCGACTCATGTTTTCTCACCGACGTGCCGCCCTGTCACCGCCAGGCGAGCGGGCCAAGGAAGAGCTCTGCGCCTAGAGCACCCGTCGAGGCTCTGCCGGCCGCCCGAGGTGCCCCTCGCTGCCGGGATAAACACACAG
>NW_021939324.1:311606-346026 GCF_001715985.3 Manacus vitellinus | reverse complement strand
TTGGCGAGCTCTTCCACCAGCTCCCTCATCACCCTAGGATGGATCTCATCTGGTCCCATAGACTTGCGAGGATCCAAGTAGCTTAGGAGGTTGCTAACTGTTTTCTTCTCGATTATAGGGGGAATTTGGCTTCCTGTCTCTGTCTACCAGCTCCAGAGTCCAGTTGTCCTGAGGACAACCTGTCTTACTGTTGAAAACTGAGGCAAAGAAGGTGTTAAGTACCTCAGCCTTTTCCTCATCTTTGGTGACTATGTTCCTCCCCATGTCCAACAAAGAATGGAAGTTTTTCTTGCCCCTCCTTTTACTATTGATGTATTTGTAGAGGCACTTCTTGTTATCCCCAATAAAAGGGGCTAGAGTGAGTTCAATGTTGAGTTTTATGTTTTGGTTTGGTTTTGTTTAACTAGCTTGCTATAAATTCAGACTTTTTGTTACTCCCCTTGTCCTCTCCCTACCTACTCTCTCCTCGCTAGCTTACCCATCCATATTAA
Organism: Manacus vitellinus; assembly: GCF_001715985.3. Lineage (NCBI taxonomy): Eukaryota > Metazoa > Chordata > Aves > Passeriformes > Pipridae > Manacus > Manacus vitellinus. The sequence continues at coordinate 345,535 of NW_021939324.1, read as the reverse complement.
GCTCCCTTCTCACCCAGCATTTCAGCCACTGCACACTCCTCTCCCGTTTCTGTCAGATGGTTCCTTGCTGAGCACATCAGCCACCTCCAACATCTGATGCTTTGCTCCACTGACACTTTTGCTCCTTTCTTCAAACAGAAGACCTCAGATCCAAATTTAGATTCAATCGCTTCTTTCACACAGCCTGCCTGTTCTGTTATGTCTAGTTCTAGTTCTTCTGCATCAAAAATTAGCCAGCCTTTCAGCTCTTTGTGGCTTTAACTCAAAGCGATGGTCCCACACAGTGCCCCCTGCAAGTCATTGTACTCTATGTTTGTGCCATATACTAGGTGCCAAAACCTGTCAAAAGCTGTAAGAGTTGTAGCACAAAAGATTACCCCTTATACTGTTTCACAGGGGCAGACCTACCCATTTTGTGCTTGAGTTCTCATCCTCAGTGTGTGGCCTGATGCACAACTTTCAGAGGCCAATTTTCTGCCAGCTGCTCTCTGTGCTACTTACACACAAAGATAAGACCTTGTGAGAAGAATCATCTTACCACTTTCAGCTTTGATACTGAAAATCAAGTTAGGTCCAAAACACCCACTGCAGTTGCCACAGAGCAAGTTGTGCTTTTTCTAGGCTCTCTTGTCCTTAAATGCAAAATGTTCACTTATATATGTTAACTGCAAAACTTCACACCATCTGTATGACTTTCTTTGAGGTGGGAAAGCTTATATTCCTGACATCAGTTTCCTAGAGAGTTAGACAAGATCTCACAAAAAAATAGAAAATCATCAATATATTAGACAGATGAAAACCTTTCTTCCTATGCACAAAAGAATGACCTCTTGTGACAAAAGTTAGTTAAAAAATAAGACTAAGGTGGACTGTACATCTAGAATTGTTTAGAGGAAGATAAAAGTTTGACAGTGGTGCATATCTGCATTTGCAGACACTTGCAGATATGTACGTCTTTACTTTGCTGTACTGAATCATTCTTATTTCAGCAATACATAAAGTTTTATACTTTTTCCTAAATGAGAAAGTGTTGAGTACTGCAAAAACTGTGTATATTAATATTTTGCTACACAGGAATTGACAATCTGCAGGAATTCTCTTAGTTAAGTCACTACTCTGTTTAATCATACAGTTAGATTTCTCTTGAGCATCAGATTAAATAACTTCACAACTTAGTTTTAAAACAATGCTTTTGGAATCTCTCGAGGATATTATAATTTCCTCAGCCTTTGGAGCACTCCTTTGAGTCTGACAGTTTTCAGGAATCAGAAGCTTTGCACCTCGTATTAAAATCTGTGAAGAACAGCTGAAAATATTTCTTTTTTTCTTAATTAAGGAAGCAACTCAAGGTGACTTGATGACATGAAAAAGTAGGGTAGGGTGTTATTCAAAAGACAATAATGTGACTAAAGCATTTTTAAAGGTAAAGAAACCAAAGTATAATTTGGTTTTTTTAAAGAGAGGAAAAAAATTGTTCAAACAAGTTATGTTTTGTATGTAATTGGGTGCATTTGTGCATGTTAAGTAACTGTAAGACTGAAGACAAAATACTGAAGCACAGAAGGAAAAGTGTATTTTGTAATCCAGACCTTGTACATGCAAGAGAGTAAGATGTCACACCGATGCTCTTACAAACTTCAAGGACCACATCAGCATTTTTTAGCAAATGGTTTTATTTTGAATGACAGAATCTCTAAGGCTTTAGCCAGACCTGCCACCTGGTGCTTGAGTAAGAGGTCAGTAGCCTGATACACATTAAGTTGTTACAAGCCAGGAATGAGCTTCAGAGGTGAAAAACAGTTCTTCCTGTGAGGAGTTGTACATCTGGAGCTTCTCACTTTGAAACAGTCATTCCAACTGGTTTCCTGTAGGTGCGGATTAGGTCACATTGCAAAGAAGCATGTTGGTGTCGTGTCTGCAAGTGAAGCAGTTGCTTCTTTCTCTACCAAGGCCAGACCCACACTTAAGCACCATGTTCTCCTCTCTTTTTTTCCCTGAACATCAAGCACTCTTTCTAAACACATCATCAACAGCTCTTTCTGAAAAATAAGTTACTGTTGAATTCCATGTATCATATCACTCTGATTTGTTTCCACCTTGAGAAAAGGGAGCTGAGGGGAGACCTTATTGCTCTCTACAACTACTTGACAGGAAGTTATAGCGAGGGGGTTGTGGGGGTTGTTGGTCTCTTCTCAGAGGTAAAAAGAGGACACAATTTCAAGTTGCTCCAGCGAGGTTTCGGTCGGACATGAGGAGAAATTTCTTCACTGAAAGAGTTACCAACTCTGGAACAGGGTGCCCAGGGAAGTGGTTGAGTTCCCATCCCTGAAAGTATTTAAAAGTTGTGTAGATGTGACACTCAGGGACATGGTGCAGTGGTGTACTTGGTAGTGCTGTGCTAATGGTTGGACTTGACCTCAGAGATCTTTTCCGACCTAAATAATTCTATGGTTCTCTATATCAGTTGTATTTTTCTGTGTGGAAATAAGGAAAGGTGTTTGTTTAGTTACATGCACGCAGCAATACTTTTATGTCTAAAGTAATTTTTGTGAATCAGTGTAAGAAGGGGAGTGGTAACCTCATTATCCATCTCCCTCATCCACCCTGCTGTGGTTTTTGTCCCATGGTCTTTCCAAATAATTCACCTGTTTGTTTCTCTCAATAATTTGGGTGAAAAATGCGCTGTCCCGAATTGGAGGACATCCACACCTCAATCTGGCTCTCACGTTAGTCACGTCATTTTAATTTCCTTTACGCAGATTATATTTTTTGAATTCAGAATCCCTAAAACGTGTTTGTGATTGCTTACCCCGCTGTAAACACGCTCGGACGGCGGCAGCTTTGGGAAGGCGGGTGCAGCCCCGCTGCCGCCGGGGATGCCGGCAATGAGGGTGCAGCCCCGCTGCCGCCGGGGACGCCGGCAATGACGGCCCCATGATGACGTTCCGCCGCAGCCGGAAGTTGCCGTTGGGAAGGCGCCGCGTCCTTCCCGGCGGGACCAGCAGTTTGCGCGGCGTTTCCCGGAGCGGCCCCGGGGCGCTGCTGCTGGAGCTCTGTCCTGCCGCTGTTCCCGCAACCCTTCGTGCCAGGTAAAGCTCCAGAGCTGCCAGCACGGCGCTCTGCCCCGGCACCGCTTCAGCCAGCGCCGCTCGGGGGCTAGCGGAGCGAGGGGATGCTGCTGCTCTGGTTTTTAGCTTGCTTTAATTTTTTTGGTTCGCTTTAATGAAAACCTAGTGGTTCGTTCAGCCGAAATAAGTGCTGTTAAGTTTTTATACTTTGCAGCTCAGGTGTGCTAGTTACGCCTGTTTTAAATTAAATAAATCTGGTTAGATTTAATTTGAGTGATCTCAATCACGGAATGGTTTGGGTTGGAGGCGACCTGAGAGATTATTCAGTTCCATACCCCTCCCTGCTGGGCAGGGACACCTTCCACTAGACCACGTTGCTCAGAGTTCCATCCAGCCTGGTCTCGAACACGTACAGGGATGGGGCATCCACAACTTCTCTGGGCAACCCGTTCCAGTGCCTCACCATCCTCACAGTAAAGACTCTCTTCCTTATATCCGGTCTAAATAATGACGTTGATAAAGTTAGTTAAGTGTATGCAGAAGTTTGTGAGGAGAATATGACGCAAGTTTTGTAGGTAACACCCCTCGAACGTATTATCTCCTCAAGCAAAAACTTCTTATACTGTTTTGTTTAGGTCTTACGAGCCACTCCATGCCACTTGGATATTTTTTTTGTAATGAATTAGCATGTTTTCAGAGTGTATCCATTTGTGTCCTAATAAACTTTGGATATGTATCTTAACAAAGGAATGTTGCATTTTCAAAATCATTAGCATTCCCAGAAAACAGTAGTTAGATATTTTCCCCTGCCCCCAGGTGACTTCAGAGTAATTTCAGAAATTATGAATTAGTATTATAAATCATATAATTTAGAATTATGTGGGTTGACAGAGGACATTTGGATTATGTTTTGAGACAGATTTTATTTTTGCTGCAGCTATTGTTTGTTGGATAGAGATAGCGAATTTTATTTTGGAGGTGAAAAAACAGATTTCTGAGAAAATTTTAGTTGTACCAATTTTTTTTAATTTTTCTACTGTTCATTATCAGATTTTGCTATAAGTTTCAATAAAGCATGAACAAAGTATGGTATGAAAAACTAGTTTCATGGTGTTCAGAGCTACATCTTAATGTGAAAATTTGACACATTTAATAGAGGTATAGTTTCCCATACCATGATACCACATTTTTTTTATATCCAAGCAATTGATTTTTGTTGAGTAGAATACTCAAAATACTCTGTCAAGACGTTCTTCTCTTATATAAAGTTACAGTTTTTAGTGTGTAAGTCACCAGTAATTCAGTGGGCCTTAAGAGGTACTTAGACAATTATACCACAGCCTGTACTTTAAAAATGAAGACTTAACTGTTTTCTCAGTTGAGATGAAAAGAAAGCTGCGTCATTTTCTCTAGGAGTGTGAATGACTGTTGTATGGTAATTAAGTGTTTGGGGTTTTATGAACACATGTACCAAGGTGAATTCTGATGGGTGGATGTTAAAAATCACAAATTTATATAGAATTTATGTTTATATTTATATATATAAAAATCACAAATATATCTAGCTATTCTTTATAAATATACTGCTTTTCTGTAAGAACAGAGCAAAACAAAACCCAAACCCATAAACTCAGGATTTTTAGAAATAATAAGTCTGGTTTTGCAGCATTTTCTGTTAAAATTATACATTGAAGCTGAAATGTGTTTTTTCCTCTTCATATTTCTAGTGCAGGTTATTGGCAACTGGAATGAATAAAATCAGTTTATAGTTAATATATTATAGCAAGTGCTGCTGTTGGAGAGTATAAGAAAGACATTAAGCTCTTAGCATCCAACGAAGGGCCACAAGGATGGTGAAGGGTCTGGAGGGGAAGCTGTATGAGGAGCGGCTGAGGTCACTTGATCTGTTCAGCCTCGAGGAGACTGAAGGGAGACCATATTGCAGTCTACAGCTTCCTCCTGAGGGGAAGAGGTGGGACAGGTACAGATCTCTTCATTCTCCCAACCAGTGACAAGAACCTGGGGAAATGGCATGAAGCTGAGTCAGGGTAAGTTTAGGCTGGACATCAGGAAAAGGTTTTGGAAGTGGTCACAGCACCAAGGAAGTGATCACAGCACCAAGCCTGACAGAGTTCAAAAAGCATTTGGACAATACTCCTGGGCACATGGTGTGACTCTTAGGGATGGTCCTGTGCAGGGCCAGGATGGCCTGATCCGATGGGTCCCTTCCAACTCAGCCAGAGATGGAGTACAGGCTAGTTTCTTGTTTGGACTGTAATATGGATGTCCATGTGCGGCAGCATCCAAAAACAAACCTTAATGTCTTGTCAGTCTCAAGTGTTGAATACAACTTGTTCTTCATGTTACCTTGCTTTAATTAATGGAAAGAGCTCATTTATGAGTTTGCTGTTCAACTTGAAATAAATAATGGAATTTTTTAAAGTCTATGTTATAAATATGTTATCTGTATTGTTTGCTTTTTTATTAGTAACACTAAATTAGTGATTTTTTTCTAACTGGGTTAGAATGGAGTTATGTTCAATTTAGTATTTCTTCTTTATACTCCTAAATATTGCTGATATATATAGAGTAAAGATATGTCCAAGTCAAAAATTTTTTATGAAACATTTGGAAGACTTGCTATATTAAAAGCTGATGTCAGACATCATGCAATCATGGTGTATGCATTTGTCTCCCATAGATTTATTTTGAAGAGAAATGGAGTTTGTAATCTTCTTAGGAGAATAGAGAACTCAGAGGATCAATGTAAGCAAACATAATTTTTAACAACATTCTGAAAACCTTGACAGTGGATATTCTACTATATTACTATATATATATTAAGCTACAATATTTAAGATTAGAAGTACAGTTCTCATTGTTGACTAAAACTGATGTAAAATTACAGTTGGTGGTAATTATTCACATGACGTAGTAACACTGTTTCATAACTGATCATGAGTGTTAACCAAAGATTCTTTTATTATGTTGCCAAATAAACTAAAGCATGTCTCTGTTACAGGTTTTAATGCTTTTATGATATGGAAGAATAATCTTTGAAACTTATGAAGTAAAAGTCAAGGCTTAATTTTCCAGAGTTTATAGACTTAAAAGCTGCCTACTGGGCATCATGAGTTCATCCTCTCAAGTCAACTGCTCTGTCACAGAAACTAAAAGGTGAGCTCCACTTCTGTATTTTTAAGTCTAGTAGTACAGTTATTGTTTTTGTGGTTTATTTTCTAGATCCCTGAAAGTACATAATTCAGACTGAAGAAGATGGTGTGGTACATGCAAACTATGCAGTGTCAATACAGTCATTAAATCACAGAATCGTAGAATGACCTCAGTTGGAACGAACCTCAAAGATAATCTAGTTCCAATCCCCCTGCTGTGGGGGGATTGGACACCTTCCATGAGACCAGGTTACTCAGAGCCCCATCCAACCTGGCCTTGAACACTGCCAAGGATAGGACATCCACAACTTCTCTGGGCAACCTGTTCAGTGCCTCACCACCCTCACAGTAAAGAACTTCTTCTAATATCTAGTCTGAATCTACTCTCTTTCAGTTTGAAGCCATTCCTCCTCATCCTGTCACTACATACTCTTGTAAAAAGTCTCTTTCCATCTTTTTTATAGGCTCCCTTCAGATATTGGAAGGCCGCAATTAGGTCACCCTGAAGCCTTCTCTTTTCTAAGCTGAGCAAGCTCAATTCTTCCAACCTTTCCTTGTAGGAGGGATGCTCCATCCCTCTAATCAACTTGGTGGCCTCGTGAGGACTTACTCCAACAGGTCCATGTGCTTCTTTTGTTGGGGACCCCAGAGCTGGATGCAGCACTCCAGGTGGGGTCTCACCAGAACAGAGTAGAGGGATAGAGCCCCCTCCCTCGACCTGCTGGCCTCGCTGCTTTGGATGCAGCCCAGGATACAGTTGGCTTTCTGGGCTGCAGGTGCACACTGCTGGCTCATGTCTAACCTCTCATCCATCAGCACCCCCAAGTCCTTTGTGGCACGACTACTCTCGATATGTTTGTCCCTCAGCCTGTATTCATACCAGACATTGTCCTGACTCAGGTGCAGCTTGTGGTGCTCAAACGTGGGTCCAGCTACCTGCCAAATAGTTGTTTTTTTTTTAACTGAAATAGCAGTGGAAATGAAGATAGAGATTGTTTTAGAGAACTAGACCTTTAATTTGTATTTTGTTTGTGATCAGTTGCTTCTCTGTAGTTTAAATGTATGTATCTTTGAAAAAAAAATCTGGAAGAGTGAGGTTTGCACCCCATATATGCATTTGTTTTATGACAGAGATGTTTTTGAGATGGTAAGCCATGTTAAAAAATGAACTTTACTGTGGAGGCAACCAAAACCTTGCTGGTCATTTTAATGTATGTGATTGGAGTGGTGTTTTTTAAGCATTCTGGAAGTTTATTGAATCAATAAGGAAAATAATGAAAAATAATAAAAAAAATACTGAAATCAACTTTGGGAAATACAAAGTGCATATCTGTTTTAAGCTCCTGCTGCTACATCTGTCATATCTTGCATAATAAGCAATATATATAACCCTTTTTTCAAAAGAGGAATAGTATGATTCCAACTGCGTGACATAATTTTACTTAGATGAATGTTTAGAACTTAGGACTCAAAATCTAATAATTAAAATAATGGAGCATTTAAACTTGAAAGGAATACTCAGTTTTTTTGATAACATTCTTATTTTGCAGCTTACATAATGTGGAGTGTGAGTTACTCCAGAATAGCAGTGAATCAGATTTGGATGCTGTTTTAGATCTGAAATGGAAACTTCTTCAAGCTAAAGCAGAAAATTTAGACTTAACTATTCAACACAATCAAGAGGTAAAGACTTTTATTCACTTTACTACTCTTGAATAAATGTTTTCTTTTTTCATTAAAATAATACTCTCATGTGGCGGATCAAAAGCACAGTCACTAACTGAAAAATAACAAGGAAGGTGTCACTGTAGAGACCTCATACCTGCTCATAGGAACTGCTAGCACCTCTACTGTCATAGTTAGTTAAAGGTGGATGTAGGTAACCTGAGCACTTCAGAACAGCAAAGTGTTGCAGAAGAATTTTGTGCACCCCGAGCTCAATGTAAGAGGTTGTTTGTTTGTTACTTTTAATCAAGATAATTCCAGGGATCCATTTTATAGAATCACCCCACAGTTGATGGGGCAGTGGGAAAATAATGACTTAACTGAAGCACAAGAGCAAATCATTGTGGGAGAAGCAGGCGTCTCTTAATTTGGGTACATACTCGGATAATAAATGGATATGAAACAGCAAACTTGGCTTATTGGCTGGATTTCGCCAAAAACAGATGAATGAACACCCACATCAACTGCACCTAGCAGGCAGCTAAGAGTAGATTTGTTGCCTGTAGTAGTAATAGTCCTTCTTCAGCAGCACAGTTTAAACCAGGTTATCAGCTGCGAGATTGGCATTAGCAAGAGTGGGAGGTGTACCTCGTAGCAATAAATTGAAACCGGTTACAGCAGTGCCACACTCAGTGGCCACCTTTTCGTGTGTTTGCTAATGAGAAAGCTGACATTCGAACTAAAGAAAAGATTAAGTAAGTATTTTCTTTTACTTCATTTGAACATGCTACTTTGTACATGTTCTGAAGAAATACGTAATTTACTTTCCACCTTCTTGTGTTGAAATTTGATTTTCTGGATCCAGTTTTTGGCAGCAAAGATTACACTATGTTTCTTAGTCTGTATAATATCCCTTTTTAAAGTATTTTTCATTCTTAGTTTGTTCTGTTAACATTAATAGCATTCTGGTTTGATTTCTGGACATTACTGGACTGAATGTTATGCTTGTGCATATACTTGTGAGCTATTAGATGTCTGACGGTCTACTGTCCCAATGTAACTGTTTTTGTGAGTGTTAAGGAAAGTTTCACAGAAAATTGTCTGTGAAATATAGTGTTTCTGTTGTTGCATTTTTTCCTCTGAGTTGCAGGAAGATGACAGTATTAGAATGTTAATTTTCTTAAGGCAGTGTGTTTTTTGAAAAACAGGAGTATGCTGAATATACATGAAATTCATCCAGGAATAGGATCAGTTTGCATGAAACCAGTAGAAGTATCAAAATGGGCATAAATATGCAGTTGCATGAGTATATTTCAAATTCAAGTGGAAATAGATGGCAGTTGTGAATGGGATTCAAAATATCTTTTAAAAATATTCTGTAGGTGTATTTCTGTAACATTTCGCAGTTTTTCACAGGAACATTTTTGCCAGTTTTCTGAAAGAAATTTATTTTCTAGGTGTCCAAGTATGAAAGCCAGATAATCAAATTACGGTCGGAATTTGAGAGAGGAGAGGCCATTCGACAAAGTCTGGAGTATGAATTGGCAGTTGCAAGAAAAGATGCCCATCTGAAAATGTGTACTGCAGAAGAAGAGTTAAGTGATGCGAAAAACAAACTTGTGGAACTGCAAGGTAAGTTTCAAAGAAGCAAAGATGGGATAAAGGCTAAATCAGTTCCAAGTCAGTAAGATAAGTGAGAATCAGGGACTTAATTAAATTTTCTAGTTACTGCTCTTTTTCTTGGATCTCTCTTACCCTTCCTATCTTTTATCCATCTGCTTTTGAAAACTCGTAAGAGTTTACAAAATTCCTGTCTCATATGTGGATTAAAACTAACGTGCCAGACCTTTTTTTACCTCTTGCTCCTTACCTTCTGTTATTCCTTCCTGTGTGTCTATATGCAGAGCTTTAATCATGATGGATTTGACTGTCTCCACATCATGGTTATCTCCATGCCCAGTAGTCCTTCCTTTTCCATTTCAGGGGAAAAAAAAGAAAGAAAGAAAGAAAAAAATCCATTCCTCTTAATTTGTTTGCATATTTGCAGCAGCTTTACTTCCAGAAGTTCTCCTCATACTGCTATTTTCTTTCATCTTTTCAAATGTTTCACGCTTTTCATTGTTCTTATCTGGTTTATTTTCTTCTTGTCATCTTTGTTTCTCTTTTTAAAGGTAATACATGTGGTGACAGTAGTATGTGGAAAGGAATGATTTTATCTAGGCTTTTTTTTTCCTAGCACTTTCATATTCAGAAACTCAGATTTCCTTCATACTCCTCAAACAGAGAGAGATTTCTCATTCTTACAAGTAAGTGAGGTGCATTTTTAGTTACCTAAACTGGTATAGTATCTTTTTAATCTAGTACAAGAGGTGAATTTGTGAGTTTGATGAACCTTTGATATTCAATGAGGAGTTTGGAGCGCTACTCTTGAAGATTTTAACCTTCCAAGAATGGAAGCAGATTCTGAATCTTACAAGTAGTAAAAGTACCAATTGTTTTTAAAATAATTGGAAGGCTGAACTTTCACTCCTTTGGAGAAACACATGATATATACAAATCTAATGGATTGCAAACTGGAAGAATTTTTTTTCCTTTGGAAATTTCTCTGTGATTGCAAGCTGAAGACTTGAACTGCTAGTTTCTCACCTAGAGAAAAGCTCTTTCTTTCTGTGCATGCTCACTCTACTGCTAATTTCCTTACCAATTTAGAAGTGAGTAGTGCCATGCCAGCACCAAGAGGCAGGACTCAAAAGGGACTGATGCTGATGGAGGAACCACAGCACAGTGACCCCAGTCTGCTATGTTGCCTGTCACCTTCATGAAGGGACTGGGCTAACATGTGGTGAGGGGACTGGTGAACAAAAAGGGTGTAGGAGGGGTTTTGCAGAGACAAGGGATGTTTTCTTGAATGGATGTGTGTATATGTGTGTGTGTGTCATGGTTTGAGATAGCCCCAAAATCCAATCCCCTAGTCCTAGCCCCCTTCCACATCTTAACCTAATGTGAGATGTTTTTTTCCAGACAAAACATGCCTGACTCAGAATGGGGGAAAGGGAATATATTACAATGACTGTACAAATAAATATTATAACACATTATACACACGATCAACAACTATCTCTACCATGACATATAGTATTTACAATGGATCAGATCTCTTCTCCCCTCCAAATAAAAGTCCAGGAGGGAAAGAAGGACAGATCCCTTCCAGTCTCAAAAGCAGGAGAATCTTCTAAGGCAGCGCTCTGTCTGTCCTCTCCACATGCAGCAGCTGACAGCTGGATTTCTGCCAGCACTCACGAGGGAGGTATCCAAGCTCCCTCGGCCCCTTGACGCAGGCAAAGGGGTCTTCCGTGGGCTACGTAACCCCAGACAAGGTCGTTCCACCACGGTCATATCACGAGCACAGGGGGCTTCGTGACAGTCTGGTATCTCCAGGAGATTCAAGCTCCTTGCAGGGCTTCTGTGCCCTGCCTCCAGGCTGCCACCTTGGCAGCAGTGCGAGGGGGGAGCCAAGGTCACCCCCTCTGCATTCCTCTCGGAGCTCTCTAGCTCCTTTCTGCAGTGCGTGTCGCACTTCGAGGCTCTTTCAAGCAAGAGTCCATCATCTTCTTCCTTCCAGGAGGTCTCAAAGGAGTTTTGGGGGGTGTGGTACAGTTCTTACCCCAAACTCTGTCTCTCTGCTGCTAGCTCTCTTTCTTGGAACAACACTGTGTGTCTCCTGCTTGGCTGTAATGCCTCTGCCACATCTTATCTCTCCTGGCTCTCTGCCACCTTCTCTGGCCAGTGTTGCTTCTGCTGCCGCTGCTGCTGCTCTGCTCACAGTGAAGAACCATCCCCCAGTTCATAGCTACTAACACTGTTCCATGTCCCTGTAGCCCCCAACCGGGGCTGGGGGGCCCCAGAGGCCCCAAGGGGCTCAGAGCCCCTTCCTCGTGGCTCTACAACATGACTACCATTCCTCAACAACCAAACTACAACTCATCTCTTCCCGTGCTTGTGATATGTTTACATTTTTTGCAGGAGCACCCATTGGACCGAACTTCAAAACTTCCAGGGGTTTCCACCCCTTGGGGTCTACCACTTTTCTTAGCCTCTGGGGGAAAACAAGATCCAAACCACTACAGTGTGTTAGTTTCTTTCAGTACCATAGCCAAGAATTATAATCTGTCAACTGACAGTAAATTCCATTGGTCAAAATTTCTCAAACTTTTTGTTTCTGTGACAAGTGCAAAAAACCTCAAATCATCATTGTGCTTAATCCTTTAGTTTCTTTTCCTTGGTCACTTGGAACCTTTCTCACCTCATGTGGTGCTTTGATGTGACCCCAACAAAGCTTCTTAGACAGAATGCCTCATTTATGCCTTGTCCTCTTCAGTATTTCTCCAAATTGTTTTTCTGCCATTCTCATTGAATACGACAGTCTTTTCCTATTGTTGTGTCCACTGACTCTCTGTGTTGTCTTAACGTACCTCTTCTGTTCTTTTCATTCTTCTCTGACTAGGAAGAAATTTCAGAAAGCTGGGATGAATTTGAGATAAAAATCTGTTAGAAAGTGGTGATCACTTAATTGCCAGTGTAGTTAGTTGTGTTCAGTAAAATGAAAGGCCAATACAAAGTATTTTCATCTGAAAGCCAGTTAGTAAAATTAAGCAAAGCTCCTATAAAACTTCCTGCAGGTAATGAAGCTTCCCCTGGCATTTGAGCTTTCACAGAAGCTGGGCTGAAGATTCAGATCTCTTGCACAGCTATAAGTTTCACTGGAAAAGCTAAACCTTTGCTTGCTAGCCCAACATGTCTTGGGTTTACCTCCCTTGCATGGAGCAGGTGCCTGTCTTTACTGTCACTTAAATTGAGCTCAAATTTAACTGATACAGACTAACATCTGCATCAAACATTACATTTGGAAATAAGCTGGCCAAATGTAGACATCTGAAAATAAATCCTCCATGCTATAGAGAGGTCACTTGAAAGAGTTATCTCAAGTTTTTATTCCTTTCCAAGAGGAGAAGAGTTTTAATTTGTAAAAATCTCTAAAATATTCCTATCTCCTTGTGTGAAAGATGCTATAGGAACACAAAATTTGATAGTTTGTTTGTAATGAAGGTGGTGCTCTCCAGTGCTGGAAGTGTTAATATTCCAGTATATCACAGGATATCACAGTACACTGAAGAACTGATGATCATCATACTTTTTTTTCTGGACATGCTTTGCAGAGCTACTTGTACTTTTTGTTTCTCTTTTTCTGTAAACAATAGTACTCAATGAAAACCTTCAGCAGAAAGCGATGGAGACTGAGAAAATATTTCATAATGCTCAGCAGAAGTGGGAAGAAGAACAACAAAGACTTTCAAGGGCAAAGGATGATATCAACAGAATTTACAACAATGAATACATATTCCTTCTTAAGGAAAGAAATGAAGTAGAAAGGATTTTGCTGGTATGATATTAATTGTTGGAAAGTTGCATGAGATGATGGCTGGAACTTTGTTGATGTGAGATTTGTAGTGGGTTGAGGTCTTTCTGATTTAGTTAAAAATCCCCCAAATAGCTAAATACTGCAGAATATTTCTGAAGTATGTAGCCTTAGAAAGTTATACTTAGTGTGTCACAGTCTTTCTTGCTTTGATGAAAAGTGTTGTGGCTGATTTTGATGGTAAACCCCTAAACGAAGGTACCAGTGCAGGGTCCATTTGCACTGTCATGTAATGCTGAGTTAGTAACATCAGGGACACCCAACACCCACTGACTCAATTTCCCTGTTACTTCCCCGAGTCTGATATCCAATAGCCTATGAATATGAAAATCATTTGTATAATACGAAGACTACATACTTTCAGAGAACCTGAACAATGGTGACAGGATTTCCAGCTGAGCATTGTACATTATTCGCTCCATACCACGTATGAAAAATAACCATTGTTGGAAACTCTGCCATTTGGTTAGATAAAAATTACCTAATACTAAGAGATCTATTTTAGACTGTCGGTTTTTGTTCTTCACATAGTTAATTTCATCGTATTTCCTGAAAAAAGTAATTTTCGAAATTGTATTGCACTGATATGTATAAATCAGATGTTAAATGTGTAAAAAGTAATAAAGGTATAAACTTTTTTTTTAATACAGTCAAGCTATTCGAAACTGAAATATGTTTCCAAGAAATCAAGTAGTATTGTAGTATGGAAGTGCTGACTTAACATACCTAACTTTTACCTCCTCCACAGGGACACAAACAATGATACCAATGTACTTTAATAATTTTTGTCTGTTTAAATGACAAGTGAAATACATGGTATATTAGCTATGTAATAATACCCTCTGAGGGAAAGCTAGAATGTATTCAGCTGTAGGTATCCTTCATAAAAAGAAGTTTAGTGCAAAGGCTCTGTTAAGGCTGACAGACATTTATATTACATAATGGATGCAGAGAACAGATTGCTTCTAAAAGATCAATTTTATAAATTCTTTTCTTTTACAGCACCTTTTAAAATGTGACAAACTTGTGCCAGTTGGTCTGGGCACTGGTCAAGCAGTAGAAAATTTTCTGATTGCTTTCTTCCTGCCCAGTCAGCTCCAAGCTGGGGATAGTACCAAATAGTCTTCCCAAATGACACTAAACCACCCTTACCTGGCAGCTTGATAGCCAGTTTCTGACATCAGACTTACCTGTTGTATTATGTTATGGTGCTGTTGGTCAGATTCTATCTGGCACCTGTAGAAGCAGCTCTTACGACAGACAGGGCAGAGAGAATCCCTTAATTATGTGTATTTCAAAAGTACTGTGTGCTGATTCCTCAACTGTTTTAAGGCAAGATCTGAAAGGAGGGGTTTATAAATTATGACTTCAAATGTGTTGTGTATTTACAGTCCTGTTTAAAATCATTTATAGTTATTTTGAGTTAAGAAATGAAAGCTAGATAAAAGTAGATTTAATTGTGGTCTTACTATGTACTTAGAAGTGAGATTCTAGGTATGTATGACAAATCCTGGTTGGCAAAGATGCACTTTATGAACTGTGAATCTGAACTTGGCTATGAAAATGCTCAGGTAGGCGTGGAAATGAAGTCAGCTTAACCTACTAAAATTTGTCTCTATGATATGGAGGAAAAGTAATCGTCTCTGCTCTCCGGCAGGTTTGTATTGTGCTCTGTTGAGCGTGCTTAACGTGCTGTCCAGTACATGATAAAAAGTGTTGGGGTTCAATAGTAAGTGCAATAGCATCATCTTGTGGTTAATCAGGATATAATACTCCTTCCCAGAAGCGCTCAGTTTTTCCTTAGCCTATTTGTGCGGTTGTGTTGTTCATACACACTTTAAAAAAAAGCAAACAAAAAGGCATGTTTTTCATAAGCAGATGTGTCTAGAAAGTATGTGACGTGCAGATATACATGTATGTATAACGGGGTTTTTTTTACATGGTGAAGTATGTTTCTCTTTGAACTTCCTAAGTGCAGGTGACTGCTGGAATAGTCTGACACAGTCATACCACATCTGGAAAGTTCATAGACTTTACAATTCTGAAATTCTACAAGTCATGTTGACTTGTTCAAAAAACTTGGTGCAGTATTTTTGTCAGTTTTAGGCTGCTAGTGTTAAATACATTTCCAGTATAAAATGTTTTAAAGTCTTGATGTAGTATTTTCCAGCAAGCTATGTATTACTTATTTCATGTGCACTTTTCTCAGCTCACTTTTTTTAGTATGTGGAAGATAAATCTAAAGAGATTACTATTTCTGTATCTTTCCAATGTGGTAAAAGTGGGAGTAGTTGTATATTTCAGTGAAAGTAATTTTTTTAGCATGCTGCTGGGAAGAAGCCTCTTCATTTCTTGATATTACAGGCAAAGTTAGAGGATTAGCTTAAATTTAATCCATATGCAGATAGACTATTTTTGCAATATTTTGATTTACCGAGGTTTACATTTTTTAATCCACATGCATGCTCCTTGTTACCTTTCCAGAGAATGCCAGAAAAATTGTGACATAGTACCTGCACATGAAAAAAACCCTCACAAACTTATTTTCTTCACTTAGTAGTTAGTAACACTTAACACTGTGTTAATAAGGGAGTTATGATTCTCTTTTTGTCGTGTTTGAGTGGCCAAAACATTCTACCTTCAGTCGGAAAGAACTTCCAAAATTCGTTTTCCAAACTTTGGAAAAGACTTATATTTCTTTGATCTTCATATATAAACATGGTTCTGTCAAACTTCAATCTTCCAAAGAATCATTCTTTATGAATAATTCATTTTCTTCTCTTTCTCCTCCCCACTCTGCACATACCTTATGATTAGTAATTTCCAGGAACAAAATTATGTGATGTAAGAGTAATAGCAGAATTTACAGACCAACTGGTTTATTTTCACAAAATTTCTCTTGCCATGATAAATGGTAGGAGTAAATGAACAGGAGGACTTATGGTAATCTTCCTGTGTTTTGCGCAGAAAGTAATTTTAACAAATTGGCTCTCCAGAGGTCCTTCAGCTGAGTCATTAGATTTATAGCTTGTTTCTAATGCTAGTTATGGAAAAACTTACTCCTGTCCACTAGAACAAAGCTATTCTTTTTGAGACTTCTGGGACCTCCAACTGAAATATATACCAGACTACTGAGGTTCACTATTTGGCTACTTTCCTCCGCATGTGTTGTGGTGTGAATGAGGATTTTGTAGCAGTGCTACTGAGTGCAATAGTGTTGGTACTTACACCAACTTGTAGCTTGGTTCAGCTTCCAAAAGCAGAAATTGTGGTGGGGAACAGCTTAGTTATTTTATTCTTTTGAGAACTTTGTAGTTCATGTATGTCATTTTTTAAGTAATTCAGTTTGTAGGCAGAAAAGTCCTTCACAGAATAGCAGAAATTTGTTTATGGAAGTAACTTTCAATAAATGATTTGATTTGAAGTTCTAACAGTTAAAATAAGAACAAAATAGAGCTTCTGTCCCTAAGTTTCATGTCATCAAATGCACTTAACTGTTTCCCTCTCCATCATTACTATTGAACTGGGAGAGAGAAGAGATTGGAACAGCAGCCTTGTACTCTGTTAGAGAAAAATTTCCTATGGAGAATTGGCTCTGATTTTAGTATTACCGCAGAAGGTCATGTTCATAGTGAGTTTTGAGCCAACACATTACCTGTGAGCACATCTGCTGTTGGGCAAGTGGTTCTGCTGGCTTGTGCTGGTGTATTATTTTAATAACTTGTTCTGAGGCAGTTGGCTTTCCTCTTTTGACCCTTCTGCTATAATACTTTATGTTGGAAAAGGTATCTCAGAATGCTTTATTTTTTTCCTAGGAGCTGAATAATGAACTGCAAAATATACGCAAGAAATTGAGAGATGTGGAGGTGGAACACAGTGGCTGTAGGGAGGTGCTGAGATGCCAGGCCCGTGAACTTAAATGCAGCACTGAACGAGAGAAGCAACTTAAAAAGGAACTCGAAGTAAGGCTTTTTCACTATTGCTATTAGGCTCAACAGGCATTGACACTGAACAATTTGATTTTTGAGGGATGGAACCTTCCAGTTAGGCTATGAATTCTGTCTACTTGATGAAGAAAATGTTGAACATTGGTTTTGCAGAAAAGGCTGAAGAGGTGAATGCCACTTATACTGTGAGCCTGACTTGAGACTGGTGTTTGAACAGCAGATGGGAAAAGTTTTATGTAAACATGAAAACAAGGCTAACTTTACTTCAGGAAGTCTGTACATTTCCCCTGACCTCTTAATTTGTCTATCTTGTCTTTTTGGTTTATTGGATTTGCAGTGGAGAATCTGCTGAAGCTGAGAAAATTACTAGATGATGTGCTAGGTGAGGGAATAGCATACTGGAAGATCACAGTGGTGTTACATTAGCCTCTTCTTATCTAGAGTTAACTGCTACAGGTAGTTTTAGTTTTCCTGTCTGTTGAGTGACATCTATTGCTGAGAAGTCTCAAGTCTTTGAGAATAATATCTTGTAAGCGTGCTCCTTATAATAAACTACTAGTTTTCTCCTAGGTTTCAACATTTTGTTTGTCCACTTAGAGGCTTTGTAATGTCTATGTTATCTGTATGTACAGTCTGGATCAAGACTTTCTTGGTAGAACATTTGTCATTGCAGAAAAGTATAGTGACTGGATGATTCTTTATCCTTATGTATGTTTTCTACTAAGACATATTTAAATATTTTCTGCAATGAATTTTAAGGAACTATCACTTGCAGAATTTTAGGAACCCTTAAAGTAACAAGTGACATAGTTTTCAGCAGTGTTTGTTTTCTGTTGTTTTTCTCTTAAAGGCAAAAGAAGTGTTTAAAGCATTGATTTCTAGGTAGGTAGAGTCCTGCTTTGAAGCTGAAGTACAAAAGAAAATTCCTACAGGGAAGATCAAAGCTCATCAGCTAAAACCACTGACTTATTGACCATTAAGGTAGACCTTTGTGCCCTCAAAGAGTTCTACTGGAAATCTACTGTCATATATTGTGATCTATACATATTGGCCTAGGTGGAATTGCCTTCAGCTGGAAAGTGCTGCGTGCTGGCGGGTTCCAATGACCCTTTTAAAAAACAAAGAGTTTTACTTCCAAATACTCGAATAAGGGCTCTTCTTGTGACTTCGTGGCTTTTAGTATACTAACATAGGAATCATGAGCTGAAAGGAGGAGGAGCAAGGCAGCAAATTATTTATCTTTCTAAATATTTTGATTGAATGTACCCACCATCTGTAAATTTGAAAAGACAGCACTCAGTTTTTTGAAAATGTACAACTGCTATACCCCAGAGATGGTCATATCAGGGAATGTTACCTATTAACCCATAATCTGATAAAATATTTTCTTTGCTTCTTTATTTTTGTTAAATTATTTTAACTTTCTGAATCTCTTAATAATGCCATGAGAAAATAACATATTCAGTCTACAGAAAAATGAGTCTTGTGGTACTTACTGTAAGTATAGCTATTTAAGCAGTGATTAAGGAAAAGTATGTGAAGAAGCGTCTTGCATTTGAAAGTTTTAGCAAATTATCACAAATTTCTGAATCAAATAAAGAAGACTATGTGAGACTTCAATACATATGCTTTTGTCAGATTGCATCTCACTTTACCATCTCAAAAGGAAATTGCATGTGTGTAACTGTCTGAAAGGGCCTACAATAATAACTTTGTAGATGGTGACTCTACCACTTCGCTGGGCAACCTGTTCTAATGCTTTACAACCCCGTCTGTGAAGAATTTTTTCCTAATATCTAATCTAAACCTCCCCTGGAACAACTTGAAACCATGTTATCTCATCCTGTCAATTATTACCTGGGAGAAGAGACCGACCCCCACCTCACTACACCCACATTTCAAGTAGTTGTAGAGAGCGATAAGGTCTTCTTTGGACCTTCTTTTCTCCAGCTTCCATTCACATGGAAGCATGAGAGGATCTCCCAGCTTCCTCAGCTGCTCCTAATAGGACTTGTGCTCCAGACCCTTCGCCAGCTTTATTGCCCTTCTCTGGACTCATTCCAGCACCTCAGTGTCCTTCTTGTAGTGAGGGGTCCAAAACTGAACACAGGATTCAAGGTGCAGCCTCACCAGTGCTGACTGCGGGGGGATGATCACTCCCTTAGTCCTTCTGACCACACTGTTTTTTCTAAAAGCCATGATACCACTGGCCTTTTTGGCCACCTGGACACTCATGTTCAGTTGCAGTTGACCAGCACCATAAGTCCTTTTTTGCCAGGCTTTTTTTCCAGCACTCTTCCCCAACCTGTAGCACTGCATGGGGTTCTTGTGACCCAGGAGCAGGACCCAGCACTTTACCTTGTTAAACCTCATACCACTGGCCTCAGTCTATCAATCCAACCTGTCCAGACCCCTCTGCAGAGTCTTCCTACTCTCCAGCAGATCAACACGCCTGCTGAACTTGTTTTCATCTGCGCACTGAATTAGGGTGCACTCAATCCCCTCATTCAGAACATCGATAAGACACTAAACAGAACTGGCCCCAGTACTGAGCTCTGGGGAACACCACTGGTGACTGGATGTCAACTGGATATAACTCAATCCTCCACCACCCTCTGGGCCCAACCATCCAGCTAGTTCTTTACCCAGTGAAGACTGCACCTGTCTACACCACAAGCAGCAAGTTTCTCCAGCAGAATGCTTGGAAAATGAGGTCAAAGGCTTTGCTGAAGTTTTAATAGATAACATCCATGACCTTGCCTTCATCCATTAAGCGGGTCATGATATCTGTATCTGAGCTGGATTTCTATTCAGATACAGAAGCCTTGAAGTAGTACACCCCGGACAGAATGGTATAAGTTTTTTCATGAAGTAGCCCTGTATTTCTTTCTCTCTCTTCATAGAATTTTTAGCTTGTGGATTGAAATTGATAGATATAGGAGACATCTTCAATTTCCACGCAGAGTACCTTGTGTTAATGGTGATTTGGTTAGCAAATTTGTGCTTAATTTCTTGATGATAGCAGCAAACGTCTCAAAGTGATTGTGTGATGAGCGGTGTAATTCTACTTAAAAGCCAATCTTAAAATCTTTTGTTATATGCTACTTGATAAGTAATGAACTCTTTGGAGTTCACAAAACTGTTCTTTTACTACCCTCTGCTGGATATAAGGGAGAAATCAAGGGGAGAATACTTCTTTTTCGGTAATTAAAGGAAATGTTAAATTTAAAACTCTTTCCTTTTGTACGATGGCACTCTTGTGAAGAGTTATATCCAATAGGCTATTATAAAGATGGGAATGTGAAAAAAATCTGCCTGCGCCCTGTTGGGTTTTTTCTTGTTTATTTTTTTCTTCTTTCAAAATATTGTTCTGATTTTACCCTTCAAGCATTATTCTGATTGTGATCTAAAAGAGGAAATGTCTAGTTTCTGAAGTCAGAAATGAAGAGAAAGAGTAATAGAAAGTTTTAGTGGACTCTTCAGTTGAAAGACAGCTGTTGATGCACTGTCTAACCTGCTAGCTTTCCAGTTTGCCAGTTTGTGATACCAACATGCCATGCCATTGCATGGACATGGAGTCCTTCTGAAATAGAAAACATACTGTGCTAGAAAAATTGAGAATGTGAACCTTAATATCATTCTGCCTCTTTAGGCTAAGATTCAGTAGCCAGAGAAATTATTGATCTAATTCTATTGAACTCATCAAGATACTACTATCTATTATAATCAATTTCCCAGCACCAGTGTCTTTTATTTTAGCCTTTAGCTCCATACCTAATGATGATTCTTGGGAAATATAGAGTAATTTTTATATAAAAATAGTTTTTCTTGTGATGTGTCCAGACAAAAAGCTGGGTGGGAAAGTAGTTTTGCAATGAGAATGTGGATTTTACCATGAGAAACAGAATTATTAGTTAATAAATTTCAAACTCTTTGCCTTGTTCAGAAAAATGTAATGACTTCCTATTGTTTGTTTTATGTGTTTGAGGCTACCAACTCGCAGTAAGCTGAACTCAAGGTCCCAAAGTTTTTAAGTCTTTCTCATGAAGCCTGAAAAATGTCCCATAACTTGGTCCATTTAATATCTGAGACTGAGTACATTGTCATATTTCTGTGACTCTTAGTTACCAGTTAAAGACCATTCCCTTAGCTTTCACATTCCTTTTCTGCTCCCCCCCACCTTCTGTTATATATTGAGCTTTTCATGTCCTGCTGAAATATGTGTTCTTGTATTATCTTGGTAATGCTGGTATGATGGAGAGATGACTGCAACAAAGACTTGGGTGATGGTCCATATTTGCATGAGGTGTATGTACAAGCAATACTTTGAGGCTGTGGGTTTATTTCTTACTGTATCTAAGTCAATGAAACAAGAAATTTAGGTCTCAGCTGAAAACAAAACTAAAACCCCCAAAACCTGCAGACCTGCTTTTTCTTTTTTCTCCTTGTTGCTATAATTCCACCATGAACTGCACGCTCAAGTATGTTATGGTTTTCATCAGAACAACTTGCAAAAGCTCTAAGCAGTGCAAGAGAGGACACATTCCTTAGTCAGTTGACAGTACTGCTGGTTAAACTTTAAACTAGCGTTTGTTGTCTTCTACACACTTCTTGGTGGCTTACCCCTATCCTTAATCTTCTGCATTCTAGTGTCTCCTCAATGCACAACTGGCATCTAGAAATTCTAGCTACTGTGACTGTATATAGTATGACTATATTAGTTACTACACACTTAGTATGTAGTTTACTTATAATACATATATATATAAAACTATACTCTCTCTCTTTCTATATATATTTATAAATATATAATACTGCATACTTGGAGGATTCTAAGCACTGCAGCTTTCGTAGTGGTATCTCTGTGGTGGCTCCAAAGTTTGTATTTCTCCAGCAACAAGCTCACTGACATAATGACTTGTGCAAAGCATTTGACGCTGTCCCACACAACATCCTTGTGTCTAAAATGGAGAAATATTGCTTTGATGGAACACTTGGTAGATAAGGAATTGGCTGGATGGTTGCCCTCAAAGGGTTATGGTCAACAGCTTAATGTCCAAGTGGAGACCAATTGTTGACCAGGGGTTGGGACTAGTGTTGTTTAACTTCTTTGCTGGCGACATGGACAGTGAGATTGAGTGCACCCTCAGCAAGTTTGCCAATGAGACCAAGCTCTGTGGTGAGGTCAACACACGTGAGGGAAGGGATGCCATCCAGAGAGACCTTGACAGGCCTGAGAAGCGGGCCTGTGTAAAACTCACGAAGTTCAACAAGGCCAAGTGCAAGGTCCTGCACCTAGGTCAGGGAAACCCTGAGTACAAATACAGGCTGGGAAGAGAATGCACCGAGAGCTGCCTTGTGGAGAAAGACTCAGGGGGAAGCTCAGCATGACCCAGCAATGTGCACTTGCAGCCCAGAGGCCCAACATCCTGGGCTGTAGAAAGGTACTGTACTGTAGAAAGGGAGAGCAGTTCAGATGGCTTCTCCAACTGCAACTCAGTAGCAGATTGGAATGAACTTGTATTTTATCCAAAGGCAACCAAACTGTATCAATTTAGCAGTCCTAATTGGGTTTACTCCTTAACCTAAAGTCAGGCATATGGTTTAACTTGAAGCTTCCAGACCAGCATACTTGTTTATCCAGTGTTGTGCAGGTCAAGCATGGCTACTCTGTCACTGAGACATGTTTCTCTAGACTTCAGGTACAGGAAATGTGTATAGTGAGGGTTAGCCACACTAGGTCAGGCTCAAAGAACATTTACTTCAGTAGTTAAGAATTGTTTGCATTCAAGTAACTTATAGTTAAGGTTGTTTATTTTCCAAACAGGAGATGGCTCCACCTTACCACAATCAAGAGGCATCAGCATTTCTAACACTAGGTAGAAGTGGTTGGCACATCTCCCAGAGATGTGTTTAGACCCCCTGGTTTGAGTTATGAGTATAGTGAAATGCTCTTAAGTAGGAATATCTTATTCTGAATATGGAAGCATAGAGTGGGTGGATGATGATCCAGATATAAGTACATGTGTGTCTTCTTAACTTAAAACTTTATCTTGGCTGAGTATTTCACATAGATGTTGGACCTCAGCTTTGGGAAAGTGTAAGTATCCTGATAACTTTTTAGTGAAATGAAACTGAAACATCTTGCAGAAGTGGTCTAAATAGAAGCAGAGAAGAGAAAAATTACTTTGATTATTGTATCCAAACATGCTGTAAATGTACTTTTCCTCCCCATTGTTTTCTTTGTTGCTTATCTGATAAAGCGTATTTTTATGTAAATGCAAACATCAAAGAGCAAATGTGGTATTGCACAAATATAGGATACTGAATTACACTTTCAGTATGGAGTACACCAGTATTCACAAATATTGCATACTTGGAGCAAGTACTAGGGGCTGAGAAAAGTGGAAGCCACAAAGGATAGTTTGCAAACTGTTAGCATGCAGAAAATGTCTCCTAGAAACCACATTAGCATTGATATACAACAGGACACTGGAAAAAGCAACTGAAGCTAAGAGATTAGATTAAACATATAGCATGGTTGCCCACAAGTTTTAAGGCTGGCGTTGAATTTTTCTTAGTCACGTATATTTACAGTTTCTCAAAAGTCACAATTCTGTCTCTGCTGTTATGGAAACTGATCCCAGATATCTTTGTTCTTAAAATAAAGACTGAAATCAACTCAGCTTGAATATCTAAGGAAACTTTAGAAATTCCATGAGTTTGCATCTGACATCTAAAGTAGGATGTCTGCTTTCATATATCCTGTTAGGTGAACATGAAGGTAACAAATGACTGAATCTTGTTGAATAACCAATGTTTTTGATGTTGGATAAGGAAGCGCTTTGTAATCATTGGAGAACTCACTTTCTGGTCCATCATTGAGATGGATTTGGACCTGACAGGAAGCTCTCAGTATTGAAGCAGAATGTATTCTCATTTGACTCCCAGATGAGACCTTATGGTCTGGATATCTGTGGCCTGCAAGCTTGCTCTCTATTTTTTCACAGCTTCTTTTTTGTAGACAGGCATTGTGTAAACTTTTCATACACATGATTCAGTAAGGATACTGATTCTTACCTTTCATTTGATTCAAAGAGGTTTGACTCTGGTACCACCGTCTTTCTGTTTGTCAGACAGGAACACAGAACTCCTCTCCTGCCTATTTCTCTTTTTGGATTTTTTAGCATGGCTTTACAGGCTAGTCTCATCCCTGACACTTTTCTTTCACTCACAGAATGTGTAATAGATTGTTCTCACTGGTGGAGCATGTAGCTTCTCACTGTGAAGGGAAGTGCATGTAAATAGAGCCTTTTTGAACCCTTACTAGCAAAGTAGAATGGATTTTCTGTATAGTATTTTGTTGCAACTGTGTTCTTCCCAGCTGAATCTTCAGACAGCTTGGAATCCAGGTTTTAAGTTCTATGGCTGATGTGCACTTTGATGGATAGAAATGCCAAGAATCTTTTCCTTAGAACAACCTAAGCAAATCTGAATTTCTTTATATTTAATAACTCTGTATTGCTTAGAAATGCTTATGTGCTAATGGCTAGTTCAATATCTCTCATGAAGTTTTTGTTTTCTGACTAATTTCTCACTGATTTGCTGATATCTGATTTGGTTTTTGTATTTGCTAGATGTATGGTGAACCATAAGCTTCAGCAAAAAATCATAGAGCAGATGAAAAAGAGTATTCATTGCTTCACCAGACACAGCATTTACATGACTTCCTTAATTCACATATGTAATTTTTCTGCAAGTTCTTTTAAGCATGTGAGTCTTTGGGGTATAGTATATATACTGGTAAGATAAAACTAAGGTTTGCATGAGTAATCTTCTGAGACTTTTGGGAAGAATACAGTTTACTCTTCATCTTTGGCTTCTAACAATATAAGAAACTAGTGGCAGATTCTGTCAGAGCCTTGACAGTGACTTGTCTTGAATGAAAAGACATTTTATTTCTTTCCCTGGGTCTTTGTTTTTTGAAGATCCAGTGAACTAACTTAAACAAGATTTTAAAAATCAAAATTGTAACAAAGTGAGGCAAAACTTTAAAGAATCAATTTCCAGAAGAAGAGGAACTTCAAAATCAAGAATTGGGCATTGATATTCCTAGCTTTGTGAAGAAACTTCAGTTTTGAAAAAGTCAGTTTTCTCATGCCTTTGTATGGGGGTGTGATCTGTAAAATGATACTTACCTGTCAAACAGATAGTTTGATTTCTGGTTTCTAGTATAATTTTTCTGTGTATATTGTCTTGAATCTATTTGAATACTTTCCATTGGACACCTATCAAGTGCACCTGGCTCTTCTTTGGTTGGTGTCTAATGTCATAACTCTTTGACAGTAGGCTAGACACACTGTCCTGCTGGCAAATAGGAGCTGTTTCTCCTATTCCAGGGATCATCAGGAATGTCTGTAGCTGAAACATTAATTTTCCCAGTGCTTCTCTTTTTGTACGCCTGCTAATTCTACAAGTTAATTCTTCAGTGACTTGTGACAACTCAAGCAAACCAAAGATCTGCATACTTCAGTCAGCAAAGGAGTGATGTGTTGGCACTTCTTACAGGTGTCTGCCTGATCCTGCTTCTCTTCCTTTATTGTCTCAGGATTTTCTTAGGACTGAGGTTTCTGTATTTTTGAGAGTTTGTGTTTCCTTTGGACCACATTGCTTGTTCTTGCATTCAGTGTCCATCATGTCAGCTCAAAGAGATAGATACTACTTTTAAAAAGCTATACCAAGAACTGATCCTTATGTGTTCTGTGTCCTAGTTAGAACAGCTGGGCCCAGTTCATCACTGGGTGGGTGTAAGCCAAAACTGTGTATTCTATAGCCTTCCATGCCATTTCCCAGAAACTGTTGTCAATAGACTATTCACACCCTCTGCCCAGAGCAGCCTGACTCATCAGGCTACAAACTAGGTGCTAAGAGGCCTGCGAGATAGAAGGGTGTTTTTGTCCTCATGCCCATTGAGGAACCCTCCCCCCCCCCCCCCCAGGAAGTACTGAGCATTCCTGCCTGAACTGGAGAATATATAATCTTGGAGTCTTGGGACCTTTTTAACCACTCGTGGGATCCAGAGGAAGACTGCAGATCACCACTCTCAACCAGACTGCAGATCACCGCTCTCGACTGGACTGCAATCACCACTTTTCAACCAGACTGCAACCACCGCTTTTCAACCAGACTGCAACAGCACTCTCACCAACAGGTTTTTCCCTCTCCTTTTACTTTGGACTCAGGGGAGGGCCAAAGAACACCACTCTGTTCATGCCCCAGGGTGCTGGGTTATACATTTGAGCTTTGTGGGTTAAAACTAATTGTTTGTCTGTATAATTGTACTTACTGTATTATTTTATTAAATTGTTATTCTGACTTATAATCTCTCTTTTGAGTTGAGTTCATTTCCCCTGCTGGTTTACCTTTAAACCAACACATTCTGTTAGAGAGAATCTGATTACTCCAGTTTCTAATTCTTGCATATGCCCTCATTCAAGCTATTATTTCTTATTTCTTTTTTTATTTTTCATCTTTGGACTGATAAAATCTGACAAGTCTAGGGCGTTCCATTTGAGGGGACAGTAAACCATTTTGATGGTGTTTTCCAGCTCTGGTTTCAGCTGAAGAGAGGCTGAGATGAAGGCACAGTTGGAGAGGTGCTCAGGAAATAAAATAATATTTAGAAGTCAAATTCGGTACAAAGCTTCTGAATTAGTATGTTGTTCCTGAAAACTTTACATGTAGAATCACTTTTTTTCATTTCAGTGTTTGCTTTAAGAACAGACACTTGAACAAACCAGACAAAGACAAAAAAATGTTTTTGCTCTTTAGAGTATGCAGTGAAATATTTTCAGTGAAGTTTCCATTTCTTAGTTTAATTTTTTAAAAAATTATATTTCCCACTCTAAATGTTGTGATAGGTACCTTCCTCACTGTTTCCTTTATCTTCTCATCAAGCTTTAGATAGAATTACTTTTAGATGGAGTTGTTAAATGTTTTAAAAAAGAAATGAAATCCACATATATTTATTGTTGACTGACCACTTTTAATAGGCTGGCATTATTTTTGAGTAAAAACATCCTGTTGGCAGATGTTCACCTGTTGGAGGATGCTAAGGAGTCCTTCTAAACTAAAGCAGGAGGTAGTTTGCTGATTCTTCACTAGGGGCAAAGCAGATTAGGATGTTTAGAAGGAATAGAGCCTAGACAATATTGAGAGTCTTAAGCAATTTATTTTTGAAAGAGTCACAGAATGAGTAAGGTTGGAAGGGATCAGACAGTTCTTGAATATCTCCAGTGAGGGAGACACCACAACCTCTCTGGGCAATCTGTTCCAGTGCATGGTCACCCTCACAGGAAAGAACTTCTTCCTTGTGTTCAGGTGGAACTTCCTGTGCATCAGTTTTTGCCCATTACTTCTTGTCCTGTTGCTCAGCACTGCTGAGAAGAGCCTGGCTCCATCCTCTTGACACCCTCCATTCAGATACTTGTACACATTGATGAGGTCCTCTCTCAGTCGTCTCTTCTCAAGGCTGAACAGGCCCAGCTCCCTCAGCCTTTCCTCATAAGAGAGATGCTTCAATCTCTTAAACATCTTTGTGGCCCTCTGCTGGACCTGCTCCAGGAGCTCCATGTCTCTTGTACCGAGGAGCCCAGAACTGGACACAGCACTGCAGATGTGGCCTCACCAGGGCTGAGTAGAGGGGCAGGATCACCTCTGGTGACCTGCTGGCAGTGCTCTTCCTAAGGATCCCGTTGGTCTTAGCCACCAGGGCACACTACTGGCTCATGGACAGATTGTTGTCCACCAGGACCCCCAGGTCCTTCTCTGCAGAGCTGCTCCCCAGCAGGTCAGCCCCCAGACTGTGTTGGTGCCTGAGGTTATTCTGTCCCAGGTGCCGGACCCTGCACTTGCCCTTGTTGATTTTCAGGCAGTTCTCTACCCGTCTCTCCAACCTGTTGAGGTGCTTCTGAAGGGCATCACAGCCCTCTGGGCTTTGTGTCATCAGTGAACTTGCTGAGGAGGCATCTGCCCCTTCGTCCAAGACACTGATGGAGAAGTTAAACAATAATGGGCCCAGCATTGAACCATGAGGGACGGTGTTGGTTACAGGCCTTGAGCCTCTGGTCAAAACCCTCTGGGATCTGCCATTCTGATGATTCTTAGTCCACCTCACTGTCCAGTCATCCAGCCCACTCTTCCAGAGTTTGCATTATGATGATGTCATGGGAGACTGTCAGAAGCCTTGCTGAAGTCCAGGTGAATGGCATTCAGTGCTTTTCCCTCATCCATCCAGCCAGTTGCACCATTGTAGAAGGCATTCAGGTTGCTTAAGCATGATTTCCCTTTCATAAATCCATGCTGACTACTCCGGTCACTTTCTTGTCCTCCGTGTGGACAGACATGGCCTCTAGAATGAAGCACTCAATCATCATTCCAGGGATTGAGGTGAGGCTGACTGACAGGTAGTTCCCTGGGCCCTCCTTCTTCCTCTTTTTGAAGACTGGGGTGACATTCTTATTTATGAGAATAATCTTAGCGTTATGAAAGTACAATGGGAGTATTTGTGCAGGATTTGTGCATTTTTTTATTGTGTTAAGCAGGTAAAATTCATGGCAGGAGACAAAGTTTAAGCCTTTTGACAGACCTTACTATGGAGTAGGTTTGGTAAGCTCTTACGCTGTTGCTGATCTTCTCTTTAATAGGTCTTCCATGGATATCAGTTTCAAAAGTATTTCCTTTTTTTGTGTATGTGATTATATAAAGTTTAATTTATTGCCAGGAGCTTTTATTTTAAGATCTGCTAATGTTTCTCTTCTTTTAAATGTTCAAGTCTCACATACTTACTAATTTGTTTCCAAAATCAATGACTTAGTGCTTTAAAACATTACAGAGTTCAGAAATTTTTGTTGTAGGGAAACTGTGACTAGTCTAGAGCTGCAAAGCACTCTGTTCTGGGCACCTTAATTGGAAATCAGGTGCCAGATCCAACATATTTTTGAAGAATCTTCTCTGTGCTTCATATCTCATTTATGAAATTTTAAATGCTTGATTGATGCATCATTGTATTTTGGAACATACAAAGTGTGGTTATGTCGCCTGAGGTGAGCAAATAGTAAGGGAATAGGTAGAATATTTAACTTGATCTTTCCACTTTCTGACCCTGGCTGCAGTTTTCTTGATTATAAAAAATACAGCAATAACATAATGCTACATCAATTTATTTACCTAAATAGAAAATATTACTTTAATATTCTATATATGTAAAAATTATTTATATATGTATTTTTGGTATGGGTTTTCACAGTGCCAAAGTGCAAGCAGTTCAAATGTATCAGGTTGCTGTATGAATGAGCAGAATTGAGCAGACTTTGTCATGTTATCATCTCTCTGGACTTAAATATCCTCAAAATGGTACTTTTAGGCAGCTGCAGTGAGAACAAAGGAACTGGAAGAAAGCATTGAAGCAGAGAGAGCAGCACATTTAGAATCCAATTTCACTTCAAAGATCATCCAGGTAAACTTTTTGGTAAATATTTTGTACAAGTTTACAGTAAAACAGTTGAAGTTCTGAAGGTACAGTGCTCCAAAAATGTTAAGACCATTTACTTACTCCAGTGAAAACACTGAATAGATTTTTTGCAATAACTGTCAGAATTGTAAAAGCTAATATATAAAAGGAGAGAATAGAAGAATATCTGCTTTTCAGGGAACTTTAAAGTTATTAGAATAAATAATAAAATACGTCAGATTTGTAAGTTTGAGAATTCCCACTAGCATTTAAACAGTGAGGGAGAAGGCAATGTTTCACAATAGTTAAGCACTATACTACTGTTTAAATATCCTGCCCCGTATCTTTTGAATGGGCACTTAGAGCAATTTGGACATACAGTGTATACATCCAGCTTCTTTAGGAGTGTGAGTTATATAATTACTCAGAGTACATTTGAGCCTCAAAGTTATGATATCTAGACTTACCAGTAAAGATGGATTAAATGAATAAATGTAGTATATATACTACATATTAAGTTCTTGTATTAAACTGTATCACACAGTGTCTAACCCAATAAAGCAATTATGGTTTATTTAAAAAAATTTTTTGAGAAAGATAAATGGTGATTGCTTAGTACTAACAA
Source organism: Manacus vitellinus (assembly GCF_001715985.3). Classification (NCBI taxonomy): domain Eukaryota; kingdom Metazoa; phylum Chordata; class Aves; order Passeriformes; family Pipridae; genus Manacus; species Manacus vitellinus. The sequence goes on along the minus strand of NW_021939324.1, from coordinate 315,070 downwards.
GCCCTTCACACTAGACTTTTGAAAAATTAAGCAAAAAAAAAAAGGAATTTTGGTATATTTTTCTTCCTATTTTCTGAGTAACAAAAATAGGTATTGCCATTATTCTGTCAGTTATTTTCTCATTTTCATGATCTTCTGTATTTATAGGCACTTAAATTTTAAAAGTGATGATTCAACTAGTAGAAAAGATTTAGTTTCTTTAATTTCCTCTCCATTTTTGCAACATATAAAGGAACTGGGAGGATAACATTCTTAAAATGAGAGACCTGTCATTTATGGGTGAATAACTGATGAATTTTTCTTCCTTGTTTGTATACATGAACAAGCTCAAAGTGTGCTTTATTCTGAGAGGAAGTGTAGCCCTTACTGTTAGTCCCACACTTTCATGTCTATTTAAAAAACAGAATTCTACTGGAAAAATTCAGGAAAATGGGAAAAGCCAGACACCTCCAAATGAGAACAGAAGGTACTTTTGGTCAGCATATCTATTTGTCTCGGTTTTGAACTTTATGTATTCCTACATTTTTACACATGTTCAAAGTTTTTATGTGTGTATAGGCTTCTATGTAGAATTAATAGAATATAGTCTTCTGTAAAGCAAAACAGTCCAGCATTAAAGATCGTAATCTTTCCTAACTTGCTTTAATTGCTTTCTTATCACTTGGTAGTTAAGAATTCAAGAACTTGAAGAAGCTGTGCATGTGGAAAAATACAGACGAGCTGAAGCTCTTTCAGATTTAGAAATGATCAGGAAAGAGTTCAAAGAGTTAGAAAATGCATATGAGAGAGAAAAACACAATGCCCAGGAGAACTTGGAAAAACTCAATGAGTAAGTTTCCTTTTAAATTCTTTGTAAAATAGCAGTAGGCAGCTTGATTACCAATTATAGTTTACATTTTGTGTAGTGTTCAGTCAGTATAAAACAACAGAATCTGATGTAATTTCCCAAACCAAACCAAGGTTCAGAACCTGATGTTCCAATAAGAATAGGTCCATATCAGTAAGCATACATGGTATAGATTGGTAAATAAAGTAACTGATCTGTTACTGATTATTTGCCAAAGCAAAAATGTTGAAAATGATAGTTATAATAGGGTCCTGTCTCCTGTATGTTTGGTAGGAGTGTGGGAAAGCACACTCGACAGGGTTGGAACAGATCTTTTTTCTTCTGTATAAACTTACATTATTGTGAAAATACTATTTTTCAGTGAGCTAGATGAATCTTTCAGAGTCCTGCCTGGAAGTTGTGTGTAATTTATAGTGAATTATCTTCATCTTCAGCTTTTGAATGATGATGGGAAGTTTTAACTAGGTAACAAAACTAGAAAAAGGAATTAAGTATATGAGAGCAGATGAAATTACATGGGATTCCTTTTCTACTCAGCACAATCTGCTGTGTCTGTGGTAGTAGATGGTTTCTGGAAGAACAGCTTTGCTATATTCCCCTGGCAGATATAGGATGCACTGTACTGAGTCTTGTTCCTTGGCTGAACCAAGTTTATATTGGGGTGAGAAAATGACAGGAAGAAGAATGGTGCTGGAAGACGCAGAACTGAGGAGTTGGTGAAATAAAGGATAGCAATTGGTTAAATTTAGGGAAAGAGGGAGTTTAAGAAGACATAAAGTGGGTGGAATACAGTAGGGGTGTGGGAAGAGACTGAAGCTAGTAGAATGGGTTGGAAATGACAGAGTTGGCATCTCTTTCAATCTAGGATTATGCAGGTCTGTACACAATGGTATTTATGGTGACTTATTCGTAAGAACAGTAGTGGAGAAAAAAGAAACTGGTTTCCCTACAAAAAAGGAAGTTTGTGGCCTGAGAGAGTCTTTCTATACTCATGCTTACAGAGATGTTTTTAGTTACATAGTTGAAACGTGCTGTATTATAAACACCTTAAAGCTCTTCATTAAAATAAGATCAAAAGAGGTCTGAATGTAAGATTGAGCATTTAGGTAAACCAGAGTGAAAGTGAAAACTTTTTTCTCAAAGAAAAAGAAATAGTTTTTATGATAAAAATTTGGGAAAATGTATGAAATGCATTATGATAGTAATCTAAAGTGATGCTTCAGGAAGACTGCAGTCTTCATAGGTGGGAAACTGAGTATGCGTATTTCAAGATTCTCTATTGTCCTGAAATAACGTCAGTTAATTAAACTGTAATCTTATCCTGCCTGGTTGTTTTTGCTTTGAGCATGAGTTCTCTGTCAGCAAATATATGACACTAAACTGATACCAAATTCTTTGCTGTTTCTTGAACTGGAGAAGGCCTATACCATTGACTTGACATTTTATTCCTTTTTGGTTGCTTGGTTTTAAAAAAGCTCCTTTGTGTTCAAAACAGCCATTTTCAGAGGAATGGCTGTTGCATCACTAGTTTTACTGGCTACTTTTACAGGCTGCTTTCCACTGTCTGAGTTTTTCTGGTAGCTAACTTCCTATTCTTACAAAGAATATGGACTATTGTTCTTTTTTTCTTTTTGTTATAGTTTTTTTTTAGTTTTTAGTCTGGTCTTGTGGGTTTTTTCTTTTTCTAGTAGGTTTCCATATTTACATGGTACAGAAAATATGAAAAAATTGATGTTACAAAAGTTTTCTTGGACTACATTCTTCCTGTGTTTGTTCTTGAACCACTTCTTCACTTCTCCCAAGGTCTAATGTTCCAAGGTTCATCTATGTATTTGAGGTTAGATTAGCCAACTTCATCATCCTCAAGTAAAACATGGAGCTTCTTTAGGTTTTTTTTTGTCTAATGCTTGTTAAACTGGAGTAGTTTTCAGTCTAGAAAAAAAATTGTCGTCTTTTCAACATGGCTGCCATAGCATCACTTTCTGTAGTGAATCAGGAAGCTGTTAGTGTGAATATGTTCTGAAAATCAAGAGATGATTACAGAGATAAAGTATAAGCTAATTAGCAGCATTTTTAATGGTAACTTTAACATCTGTTGAGGAATTTTCCAAACCATTTCCAAAAACAAGATGTGTTTTTTAAATTTTAAAATCTGTTTTTTAACTTTTTTAGTTAAAAACTGTGAACATCCATAAGTAGTAAGTTTCCAATTAAGTCTTTGAGAAACTCTTAAAGATATTTTTCTGTATTAGATTATTCAGACCAATGTAAGGCTAATGGTTAGATATTGAATTGCATTGTGCATTCAATAATGTTTTGTTCCTTGTGAGAATATTTTATCTACATGTATAAAGCTATTTCTTTGAGAACTGAAGGGATTTATTTCTAGGATATTTTTGATGCACAGAAGTTATACTTTTGAAAAATGCGAAGAAATCTTAAACAAAAACCTTACCCTCAAAAAAGAAAAAAAGAGGGTTTTTTTAGGCACTTGATATGGTTTGAAGCTGGCTCCCTGCCAAGTCTCCAAACCTTACCACAAGAAGTCCCCCCCCCGCCCAAACCTCAGGGAGAAGAGGGAGAAAAACAGCCAAGAAAAACCGAAACGAGAGAGAGA